>NC_134353.1:311563582-311611082 GCF_048569485.1 Anomaloglossus baeobatrachus
ACTACTGTGCTTTCTCTTTTTAAACCATTATGACAACCAAAAACATCCAAATGACCCTGATCAAAAGTTCACATACCCTGGTGATTTTGGCCTGATAACATGCACAGAAGTTGACACAAATGAGTTTGAATTGCTAATAAAGGTAACATCCTCACCTGTGACCTGTTTGCTTGTAGTCAGTGTGTGTCCAGAAAAGCTGAGTGAGTTTCTGGGATCCAGACAGACTCTTGCATCTTTCATCCAGCCATTGACATTTCTGGATTATGTGTCATGGGGAAAGCAAAAGATTTGTCAACAGATCCACTGGAAAAGATAGTTGAAGTGTATAAAACAGGAAAGGGATACAAAAAGATATCTAAGGAACTGATAATGCCAGTCATTAGTGTTCAAACTGTGATTAATAAATGGAAAATCAGGGGCTCTATAAAAATCAAACCACGATCAGGTAGACCAACAAACATTTCGGGCACAACTGCCAGGAAAATTGTTCGGGATGCAAAGACAAACCCACAAATAATATCAGATGAAATACAGGACTCACTGAAAACTAGTGGTGTGGCTGTTTCAAGAAGCATAATAAGAAGGCACTTGAAGAAAAATGGGCTGCATGGTCAAGTCACCAGAAGAACGCCATTACTGCGCAAATGCCACAAAGTATCTCACCTACAATACGCCAAACAGCACAGAGACAAGCCTCCAAACTTCTGAAACAAGGTAATTTAGAGTGATGAAACCAAAATCAAACTTTTTGGCCACAACCATAAATGTTACATTTGGATAGGTGTTAACAAGGCCTATGATGAAAGGAACACCATTCCTACTGTAAAGCACGGAGGTGGATCGCTGATGATGTGGGGATGTGTGTGCTACAAAGGCACAGGAAACTTGGTCAAAGTTGAAGGAAAGATAAATGCAGCATGTTATCAGAAAATACTGGAGGCAAATTTGCACTCATCACCCCGGAAGCAGCGCACAGGTCGTAGTTGGAAGTTCCCACCTGAGAATATTCCAAAACGCAAGGCTAAGTCGACCTTTCATCGGCTACAGCAGAAGAAAGTGAAGGTTCTGGAGTGGCCATCTCAGTCTCCTGACCTCAATATTATCAAGCCACTCTGGGGAGAACTCAAGCATGCTCATGAAAGAAAACCCATGAATTTACAGGAACTGGAGGCCTTTTGCCAAGAAGAATGGGCAGCTTTACCATCTGAGAAAATAATGAGCCTCATCCACAACTACCACAAAAGACTTCAAGCTGCCATTGATGTTAGAGTGAGCAATACACGGTATTAAGATCTGGTGTATGTGAACTTTCGATCAGGCTCATTTGGATGTTTTTTGTTGTCATTATGAGTTAAGAGAAAACACAGTAGTCTGACAATAAATGGCTTCACCCAACCACTAACCATGAGTGTTAAATAAGATTTTGTGTTATCATTCATATTCTCTGAAAAAAGATCAAGAAATCAAAAAATCTGCCGAGGTATGTAAACTTTTGAGCACAACTGTATATATTTGCATATGAGTGATGTCTCCAAATGAATAGGGATTCAAATATTGCATCCTAGTGTATGGAGCGATGTAATATCCCTATACATTAACAAGAATGACTGGATTTTAGATAGGTAGCAACACAGCATGTTAAAACACATTTTGTATATACATAAAAATAAAATGTAACTGTCATTAAACATTTTTAGTTTTGTACATGTTAGAGCCAGCAAATAGCTGTCGGTCGGTGGGGTCTAAGTCCTGAGACCCCAACAATCATACAAAATACCAGTCTAAAGTGCACAGCTCTTGTATACAGTATACACACAGAGCCATGTACTGGCTGAATAGTAAGTCTATGGGTCCATATGGTCCATCTTCCAGAGTGCTAAACGGCCCATAGACTTACTATTCAGACCGTACACAGCTCTGTAGAAAAAGGGAATAAGCCCCACCAGATACCTCTGAGCAACGTGTGGATAACCAAAATGCCTGAATCCCTTTGTACTCTGTTATTTGTCATCAGTGCATAGACATGTCACCTCAAATAAATTGAATGACCAACTTAAAAGTAGGTTGTAAAAAAAAGTACAGTGTCCTGCGAAAGTATTCGGCACCCTTGAATTTTTCAACCTTTACCCATATTTCAGGCTTGAAACATAAAGATAAAAATTTTAATGTAATGGTGAAGAATCAACAACAAGTGAGACACAATTTTGAAGTTGAATGAAATGTATTGCTTATTTTAAACTGAAAAGTGGGGCGTGCAATATTATTCGGCCCCTTTACTTTCAGTGCAGCAAACTCACTCCAGAAGTTCATTGAGGATCTCTGAATGATCCAATGTTGTCCTAAATGACTGATGATGATAAATATAATCCACCTGTGTGTAATCAAGTCTCCGTATAAATGCACCTGCTCTGTGATAGTCTCAGTGTTCTGTTTAAAGCAGAGATAGCATCATGAAGACCAAGGAACACAAGAGGCAGGTCTGTGATACTGTTGTGGAGAAGTTTAATGCCGGATTTGGTTACAAACAAAAATTCCAAAACTTTAAACATCCCAAGGAGCACTGTGCAGGCGATCATATTGAATTGGAAGGAGCATCATAGCACTGCAAATCTACCAAGACCCAGCCGTCCATCCAAACTTTGATCTCAAACAAGGAGAAGACTGATCAGAGATGCAGCCAAGAGGCCCTTGATCACTCTGGATAACTGTAGAGATCTACAGCTGAGGTGGGAGAGTCTGTCCATAGGACAACAATCAGTTGTACACTGCACAAATCTGGCCTCTATGGAAGAGTGGCAAAGAGAAAACCATTTCTCTAAGATATCCATAAAAAGCCACCTGGGAGACACACCAAACATGTGGAAGAAGGTGCTCTGGTCAGATGAAACCAAAATTGTACTATTTGGGCACAATGCCAAATGATATGTTTGACGTCAAAATAACACAGCTCATCACCCTGAACACACCATCCCTACTGTCAAACATGGTGGTGAAAGCATCATGGTTTGGGCCTGCTTTTCTTTAGCACGGGCAGGGAAAATGGTTAAAATTGATGGGAAGATGGATGGAGCCAAATACAAGACCATTCTTAAAGAAAACCTGTTGGAGTCTGCAAAAGACCTGAGACTGGGACGGAGATTTGTCTTCCAACAAGACAATGATCCCAAACATAAAGCCAAATCTACAATGGAATGGTTCACAAATAAATGTATCCAGGAGTTAGAATGGCCAAGTCAAAGTCCAGACCTGAATCCAATCGAGAATCTTTGGAAAGAGCTGAAAACTGCTGTTCACAAACGCTCCCAATTCAACCTCACTCAGCTTGAGCTTTTTGCAAAGGAAGAATGGCAAAAAGGGCAAGAATTTCAGTCTCTCGATGTGCAAAACAGATAGACACACACCCCAAGCGACTTGCAGCTGTAATCACAGCAAAATGTGGCGCTACAAAGTATTAACTTAAAGGGGACGAATAATATTGCACGCCCCACTTTTCAGTTATTTTTTTTTTTAAAAGTTTGAAATAAGCAATAAATTTTGTTCAAGTTCACAATTGTGTCCCACTTGTTGTTGATTCTTCACCATAACATTAAAATTGTTATCTCTATGTTTGAAGCCTGAAATGTGGGAAAAGGTTGAAAAATTCAAGGAGGCTGAATACTTTCGCAAGGCACTGTAAACAGGTTTTTCCTGTGGCAAATGCAGCTTTTTCAATGCCGCCAAATGTAAGATTTTTATTGTATAAATGATGGTCCCAATGGTTGAAGCCTTACCATCCACACAGCTATTGCAATCAAATTAGTATATCATAAATATTTTTTGGTGGAATATCTGGTTATTCTATTAAATTATATGGTAACACTATAAGGCACAGGATAGATTATTATATGCTATGCTCATGATATTGCACACATGGAAAAATAAAATAAGGTTTCACTCAATACAACGATACCTGAACCACCTGGCTCTTGCACAAACTAGAGATTCTAGCTGTCCCTAGAAGCCCCTGCGCAGACTGAAACAACCCTCACCGGGTGACTAAGATGACTGCTCGGACCTTAGATTCCATTGAGGTTATCGCATACCTCCTAAAGAATCCAGGGGAAGGCTCAGCGTAAAAAATAAGTAAAACCAAAATAGATAAGAATGTGTGAGAGATTACCAATAGGCTAAAAGACTGTAGCTCAAAACAAGGTCCATTTCAGAATATCACCAGCGAGAAGAGAAGCCATGGGAAGCTTTAAATAGTTACACCCACCAGGTGATAGGGCAAGCTGTATCATAGCTTGGAAAACACATGTTGGCAGAAAAGGACTGAACACAAAACAAAAGAATATCAGAACTTGGACAAAGACCAAATCTGATTGTGGCTCAGTGGAGAGGGAAACAGATCACAGTACAGATCAAATCCCTAGGCATGACAGTATCCCCCTTCCACGAGGAGTTACTGCACCCTCCGATATCCCCATTCTCTGATGTTACTTATAGTTTTTTTTACCAGAAAATCAGCATATAGATCTTCAGCATTAACCCATGAGTTATTCTTCAGACCGTAACCTTTCCATTCAACAAAAAACTGCAGTCGGCGTCTGATTCGTCTGGCACCCAGGACTCACTATACCTTATACTGCCGATCGTCTTTCAAATCTAAATTAATTAGTGCCAAAAACCCAGCGTCTTCTCAAAATTTTAAAAGATCAAAGGAATGGAAGGAATTATAGATACTCATTGCCACGAGAAGTTGGAGTTTGACTGTCACAGCACTGATGATTTAAATTACCTTATGTAAACCAACACATTTGGTAGCAAATTTCTTAAATGGTACTTTAAGGTGAAAATTTTTTGAGGATAGCCAAGAAAATGTTCCCACCTAAAGACAGGAGCCCTCCTACATCTGCGCTCTGCAGTTCTTTTGATTCAGTCAGCAGTTACCATAAGATTTATTTCAACCTTTCCCCTTACCTTAATTAAATGTGAAGAAAATCTCTCTTCCTCTTAGGCCCGTTTCACACATCAGTGAAAAACACTGACGTTCTTCACTTTCTTCACTGACGTATAAAACACGCACATGTCCTTCCGTGTTCCGTGATTCACGGCACACGTGGGTTGTCCATGTGCAATCCGTGATCCGTGATTGCACATGGATATTACTCACCTGCCTTCGTTCCTGCTGTCCATGGTGCTGAAGTCTCCAGCTCTGCAGCGTCGCCCACCGCTCTCTGCACCTACTTCCTGGTCGGCTATTCCTGCTCTCATGAATATTCATGAGCCAGGCAGGAGCTGCCGAGACCAGAGGCTGCAGAGCGAATCGCAGGCAAGGTAAGTTGAAAATATTTAATATTTAATATGTCCGTGATTTTCTGGTACGTGTTTCACTGATCACACACGGATCACAGCATAGTGTGGTCCGTGGGTCATCAGTGATGCCAGAAAAAAACTGACTTGTCTCTGTGCAGAATCACAGCCACGGGTGTACGCTGCACGGAGACAAGTTCAGTGAAAAATTACTGATGTGTGAGCAGACCCATTGATTAGAATGGGTCTGCGTATGTCAGTGATTCTGGTACGTATAAAAAAAAGCACAAACGTACCAGAATCGCTGACGTGTGAAAGGGGCCTAATACAGGTCACTGCAAACCAAACAATTTCCCAAAAATGATGAAAATCTCCACAGCAGAAAAAAAGAAGGTGCAGGTAGCTGTAAAGGTGCTGTTATTAACAACGAACTCAGCAAGGGGCAGAATTTCCACCCAGTCCTCCTAATCAGATGAAACAAGACATCTTAAATACTATTCTACCTGTTGCTTTTGGTTCATTATTTCTGTCTGTTCATTAGTCTCAAGATAATAACGAGAGGAGAATTAACGTTTACTACCCAATCTGAGCAAAAACTATTCCAAAAGCTAGGAAAAACGTGAAACCCCCTATCTGAAATAATGTTCTTAGGCACTCCAGGTAATTTCACAATATGAAAGATAAATAATGTAGCTAACCTTTTAGCTGCAGACAATTTTTGAAGAGGAACCAAATGAACTATCTTGCTGCAACTGTCCACCACCACCCACACTACTGTATTACTACCAAAATTAGGTAGATAAGGGACATTGACAAGTAAGTCCATGGACAAGTGCATACAGTGCTGAGACTGGACCTCATTAAGCAAGAGAAAGCCCAGCGGTAACTGGCAAGAGGCCCTGGCAAAACTTTGCATTTACAGACATACTCATCAACATCCATACGAGCATTCTGCCACCAAAAGGCCCTAGAATTCGCTTTCCAAGTGGCAGAAGAACCCGAGAGACCAACCAACATGGAATCATGCACTTTGTTAAGATCTGTGCGTAAAGAAGATGGTACAAAAAGTTTGTTCAGAGGCAAGTCTTCTGGTGCACTATCCTGAGCCTCCTGAATGCACTGTCTGATATCAATCCCCAGAGCACCCACCACCACCCCTTCACAAAAATCTTAACCAAAATGTGATCCCTCAACTCTGGAACAAAGCTATGTGACGTAGCATCAGCAATAACATTCTTAGATCCAGGGAGATAAGTCACAGAAAAATCAAACCGGGCAAAAAAAGTGCCAACCTGGTCTGTCTTTTATTTATTCATTTGGTGGCGTCAACATATAGCAGGTTTTTATGGTCAGTAATGACTGTCACATTATGTCTTGCCCACTCTAACCAATATCTCCACTCCTTAAATCTCTTAACTGCCAGAAGCTTTCAGTCACCGACATCATAGTTAAACTCAAATTGTAAGAATTTCAGAGAAGAAAAAATCACAAGGATGAATGTAACCATCTTTCTTTTATGAGAGAACTGCACACAGCCCTACAAAAGAAGTGTCAACCTCAACCACAAAAGGCAAATCAACCTCAGGGTGACTGAGGACTGGAGCCTTAGAGAAGGCTGATTTGAGAGCAGCAAAGGCCTCAACTGCCTCTTTAGACCAGGAGGAACAATCAGTACCCTTCTTGGTCATATCAGTAAAAGGCTTTACATTAACTGAGAAATTCTTAATGAACGTTCGATAATAATTAGCAATCTAAGAATCGCTGCAAACCTTTAAGGTTAGTGGGTTGTACCCCATAAAAGATGGCCTGTACTTTAATAGAGGTCCATCTGAAACCCTGATTAAAAAAATGCCTCCAAAAATGTACCTTTTGAACCTCAAATTGACATTTATCCAGTTTAGCAAATAAATGATTGTCATGAAGAATTTGAAGAACCTGTTGAACATGCTCATAATGCTTAACACAAGAACGTGAGTAATTCAATATATCATCTAAATAAATCACCACAAATCTACCTATCAGAGGGTAAAAATGTCATTAATGAAGTTCTGAAAACCTGCCAGAGCATTCGTCAACCCAAATGGCATCACCAAATTTTCAAAGTGTCTCTCAGGTGTACTGAAAGTGGTTTTCCACTCATCACCTTGCCGACTATGTATGAGGTTAAATGCCCCCTTAAATCAAGTCTGGAAAACCATTTGGCTCCAACTAGTTGATTAAACAGGTCCGGTATAAAGGGTAAAGGATAAGGATTACGGACCGTGATCTTATCAATCTCTTTAAATTGAAGCATGGACGCAAGCCTTCATGGTTTTTTTAAAGAAAAATCCCACGGCTGTTGGAGAAGTGGATAGCCGTATACGCCCGATGGTGAGACACTTTTGAATATACTTTTTCAAGGCTTCTTTTTCTGGAAGAAATAGGTTAAACAGACAAGTCTTAGGTATTTTGGTACCTGGTATGAATTTGATCGGCCGATTATATGACCTATGTGGAGGGAGAACTTCACACTCAGTCTCTTAAAACACATCCTCAAAGTCCTGAATAAATCTACAAAGATGAGATCTCACAGATGCCAAGCACTTGGATATGCAACTGGAGGAAGAAAAGTCCCCACAAGACTTGATCTCCCAAGTCTTTCAATTAATGGTAAGATTGTGTTTCACCAACCAGGGGATGCCTAACACCAGTTTAGCAGATAAAGAAGGACCGTGAATGAAATGGATTGTGTGTATAGCTATCCCACTTCCATGCACACATTCTCAACCTTAGAAGTTACATGACTTTGAGCAAGAGGAGAATTTTCAGTCTCTGACACCAGAATAAGATGACCGAGAGTAGAAACACTGTACCCACATCGAATTGCGAAATCACTGTCAAAGGGATCTAAGTCCGAGCCTAAATCTACAAATGCAGAGGTGACAAAAAACCCATATTTGGTACCCAAAGACATTTGCAGGGAAAACTCAGATGTATCCATGAGAGATAATTTCAGACACATTACACTTAAAATCCCTTTTAGTTTTTTCTTTTAAAAATTAATTCTTGTACTTAAAACACTGAATCATAACATGATCTGAACAATCTCAGTACAAGCAAAAACGAGAAGAGGTTTCCAGTTCGGTTCTCTCCTTGAACTCTCGGTAGGACCCAATTTGCATAGGTTTACCCTTCTCAACAGAATGAGATGAAGGAGTCACTGACACAACCTCAAAGGGAACCAACCATCAGGATTTACCCACATAAAGTAATGGCAGTGCCATACTGGCACTAACAGTGATTAAAATGATATCTTCACTTTTCAGATTGGATCTTTCTTTGCAGAAAAAATTCATAAATGTACAGAAATTGGTGCATTCTTTGATTGACGTTTGCAGCGGAGTGGGCCTTTTATGGGTCGGGTCCTGTGTCTAAATTTATTTTCCGGCTTCCTCGTGGTTTGCCCCTTTTGTTTATTTAAATATCACTCTGCACTGTTATTACCATTGTTGGAGGCGAATGCGCATTGCTAGTGTAATGATGTCTTCATTAAAATGATGCCGGAGTCAGCGCATCTGTGTACCGCAATCTCCGGTGCCATTTTTTTTAAGACACTAGGGAGAAGACTATGAGCGGCATCGGCGCATGCGCAGCTTTTTTTTTTCCATCTGTACATGTGTATTCCATAATGTTCAAGTTTTTTTCAAAAACACTCCATAGGCTTTTTCTTTCTAATTTGACCCACTTGCGTGACGTTTGATGGATGGCTTTGATGTCATTAGATTGGTTACAAATTAATGGACACTATGCTGCAATTGCCTGCTGTGGGCAGAAATTTTTTTCTTAACCCAGCTTCCAAAGAGTGTGGTGGTGTCCATATCATCTAATCATAGCATATCTTTCATTTTACATCAGCAGTATAAGAAATGTAAATGAAGAACAGAATTCTAATAAGGACTTTCACACTAGTCCTAACGAGTTACAACTTTTATCACAGCTCAAATTAAATTATTTAGTCAAGGACATGGACCTTTCTAAGTATTCTACAGAACTGTTAGGGGGGCTTTACACGTTGCGACATCGCTTCCGAAATATCGTCGGGGTCACATCGTTAGTGGCGCACATCCGACGCCGGTAGCAACATCGCAACGTGTAAATTCTAGGTGCAACGATAAACGATCGCAAAAGCGTCGAAAATCGTTGATCTGTGTAGCATCGTTCATTTCCATAATGTCGGGTCGACCGCAGGTACGATGTTGTTTGTCGTTCCTGCAGCTCCACACATCACTGTCTGTAAACCTGCAGGAGCGACAAACATCTCCTTACCTGCGTCCCGACGGCAATGCGGAAGGGAGAAGGTGGGTGGGATGTTATGTCCCACTCATCTCCACCCCTCCGCTTCTATTGGCCAGCCGATTAGTGACGTCGCTGTGACGCCGAACGCACCTCCCCCTTAATGGAGGGATAGTTCGGCAGTCACAGCGACGTCGCCGAGCAGGTATGTGCTTGTAAAGCTGCCCTAGCGATAATGTTCGCTACGGCAGCAATCACCACATATCGCATGTGCGACGGGGGCGGGTGCTATCGCGCTCGGCATCGCTAGCCGATGCTAGCGATGTCGCAACGTGTAAAGTACCCCTAAGACTCTAGCTCCTGGTACCTATTTTCAAGCTACAGAAGCAGAGAAAAATAATTCCTTAAATATTTTCTCAAGAAGGTGCGCTAGTGTAT
This sequence comes from Anomaloglossus baeobatrachus, assembly GCF_048569485.1. NCBI lineage: Eukaryota > Metazoa > Chordata > Amphibia > Anura > Aromobatidae > Anomaloglossus > Anomaloglossus baeobatrachus. The sequence continues at coordinate 311,573,585 of NC_134353.1, forward strand.
TGCAGTGATGTTATTGGGCTGATGGAAAATTTAACATTACAATGTGAGCGAGTAAAAACTCTTGATTGATTGATTAATTAATACATTCATTCATTAATTCATTCATTCAAAAAAGTCTGTTAACTGTATTACTTACTGCACAATGACAGCAAGTATGATTCAGTTCCTGTAGGGCATTCTTTGCACTTTAAGGAAAGCTATGACAATTTAGACTTTATTTTCAAGAAACTTAAATACGAGGATCAAGGATGCTTTTTGTATGAATGGCTCATTTGGGATAGTACTCATCCTTGGAACCAAAAAGTTGGCCAATGAGAACATCTTTTCAACCTGGACTGAAGAACATAATTGCGAAAAGTTTAGTTGATCCCACTAAAGTTCCCCTGCCACCACCCCACATTAAGCTTGGACTGATGAAACAGTTTGAGAAAGCTCTACCTAAAGAAGGAGATACTTTTAAGTGCCTGTGTACCAAGTTTCAGGGACTGACCAAAGCAAAACTGAAGGAAGGTATTTTTGTGGGTTTAAATATTCGAAAACTCATGAAGGACAACATGTTCAAAACAAAAATGAACGCTGTTGATAAAAGGGCTTTTTGATTCTTTTAAAGAATTTGTGAAGAAATTTCTTGGTAACAAAGATCCTAAATTTAAGTCCATCATGGAGAACATGCTGAAATGTTTCAAAGCCTTGGGTTGTGTGATGAATTTAAAGTTAATTTGTTACATTAACATATGGACTTCTTTCCTGAAAACATTGGTGCTGTTAGCAAAGAGTAAGGAGAAAGATTTCATCAGGATATCAAGGAGATGGAACAATGATTCCAGGGTAGATGGGACATGAACATGATGGAGAACTACTGCCGGATGCTTCACATCGAAGATCTGCAAGTCTTCTATAAGAGAAAAGGTATCAAGAGATTCTTTGAAGAGAAAAGATACAAGAATTAATTTCCAATAAAGTTGCAGAATGAATGTTCAATAAATATATATATATATATATATATATATATATATATATATATATATGTATATACAGTCATATGAAAAAGTTTGGGCACCCCTACTAATGTTAACCTTTTTTCTTTATAACAATTTGGGTTTTTGCAACAGCTATTTCAGTTTATTGTACTAACAGAAAATGTGCAATCCGCATTTAAACAAAATTTGACCGGTGCAAAAGTATGGGCACCTCAACATAAAAGTGACATTAATATTTTGTAGATCCTCCTTTTGCAAAAATAACAGCCTCTAGTCGCTTTCTGTAGCTTTTAATGAGTTCCTGGATCCTGGATGAAGGTATATTTGACCATTCCTGTTTACAAAACAGTTCCAGTTCAGTTAAGTTTGATGGTCGCTGAGCATGGACAGGACGCTTCAAATCATTCCACAGATGTTCAATGATATTCAGGTCTGGGGACTGGGATGGCCATTCCAGAACATTGTAATTGTTCCTCTGCATGATTGGCTGAGTAGATTTGGAGCAGTGTTTTGGATCATTGTCTGCTGATTCTGTGTTGAATCCATGCGACCCTCAACTTTAACAAGATTCCCGGTGCCGGCATTGGCCACACAGCCCCAAAGCATGATGGAACCTCCACCAAAATTTACTGTGGGTAGCAAGTCCTTTTCTTGGAATGCCGTGTTTTTTTGCTTCCATGCATAATGCCTTTTTGTGTGACCAAACAACTCAATCTTTGTTTCATCAGTCCACAGGACCTTCTTCCAAAATGTAACTGGCTTGTCCAAATGTGCTTTTGCATACCTCAGGCGACTCTGTTTGTGGCATGCTTGCAGAAACGGCTTCTTACGCATCACTTTCCCATACAGCTTCTCCTTGTGCAACGTGCGCTGTATTGTTGACCGATGCACATTGACACCATCTGCAGCAAGATGAAGCTGCAGGTCTTTGGAGGTGGTCTGTGGATTGTCCTTGACTGTTCTCACCATTCTTCTTCTCTGCCTTTCTGATATTTTTCTTGGCCTGACACTTCTGGGTTTAACAAGAACTGTACCTGTGTTCTTCCATTTCCTTACTATGTTCCTCACAGTGGAAACTGACACTTTAAATCTCTAAGACAACTTTTTGTATCCTTCCTCTGAACAACTATGTTGAATAATCTTTGTTTTCAGATCATTTGAGAGTTGTTTTGAGGAGCCCATGATGCCACTCTTTATAGGAGATTCAAATAGGAGAACAACTTGCAAGTGGCCACCTTAAATACATTTTCTCATGATTGGATACCCCTGCCTATGAAGTTCAAAGCTCAATGAGGTTACAAAACCAATTTAGTGCTTTAGTAAGTCAGTAAAAAGTAGTTAGGAGTGTTCAAATCAAGAAATTGATAAGGGTGCCCATACTTTTGCACCGGTCAAATTTTGTTTAAATGCGGATTGCACATTTTCTGTTAGTACAATAAACCTCATTTCAATCCAGAAATATTACTCAGTCCATCAGTTACTAGATATATGAAACTGAAATAGCTGTTGCAAAAACCCAAATTGTTATAAAGAAAAAAGGTTAACATTAATAGGGGTGCCCAAACTTTTTCATATGACTGTATGTACCATAATATTGTGTATATTTTTGGCTACAATAAAGATTTTTCTTGTTCATCTCGCTTGTGCTTAATTTCATGCGTGTTTTGTGCAAAATCAATGTGCGATTGTTTAAAGTAGAAGTGTTTTTTTAAAAATCAGGGCATAAAAAACCCCCTAGAAATAAGTACCGTATTTTTCGCTTTATAAGACGCACCGGATTATAAGATGCACCCCAAGCTTAGACATAAAAAAAGGTAAAAAAAAGAAAAATGGGGTCCGTCTTATAATCCGGTGTTCTATTACCGGAGGGGGGCATCAGTGGTGGTGAAGCGGGGTCACAGGAGGCAGAGGTTGTGCTGGCATGCACAGCGGGTCAGTAGCAGCGGGGTCCGTGGTGGCAGGTGGCGTCCGGGGTGGCAGTAGCCAGGGGACCCGTGGTGGCAGGAGCCGTGGGGCCCGTGGTGGTGGCGGCAGCAGCAGCGTTGGCGTCGGCGACGGCGGGTGAGTCATGCAGCAGGCCGGTGCAGTGAGTGTCCCAGTGTCCGCGGTCCTGGTTCAAATAATGGCACCTGCGCAGATGGAGCTCTCATCCAAGGGCTCCATCTGCGCACTCGCTGACTCCCGGGGGAGCACTTGCGCAGATGGAGCTCTCATTCAAGAGCTCCATCTGCGCACGCGCCCGCTGCCATCATTTGAAACTGGGACCACGGACAAACTGGGTAACTTGCTGCACAGCCGCCCGCCCCGCACGGACAGAGTGGCAGCCAGCAGGCTGCCCGCCCACCCTGCGTGCAAGCGGCCGGGTACCTGTGCTTGCGTGCGGGGGCAGCAGCCATCTGCTGCCCGCACAGGCACCCGACCGCCGCCCGCACACAGCACCCAGCCACCGGCCGCTGCCCGCACACAGCACCCAGCCGCCGCCCGCATACAGCACCCGGCTGCCGGCCGCTGCCCGCACACAGCACCCGGCCGCCACCCACACACAGCACCCGGCCGCCGGCTGCCACCCACTCACAGCACCCGGCCGCCGCCCGCACACAGCACCCGGCCGCTGCCCGCGCACAGCACCCGTCCGCTGCCCGCACGCAGCCACGGGTATCCGGCTGCCACCGCACGCAAGCACAGGTACCCGGCCGCTTGCACGCAGCCACAGGCACCCGGCTTCCTGATCACCGTACAGACAGGACCCCCAGGTACCGCTATATTCGCTTTATAAGACGCACCTCCCATTTTCCTCTCAAATTTTTGGGAGGAAAAGTGCGTCTTATGAAGCGAAAAATATGGTAATTTAATTTGAACTAATTTTCATAACCCAAATTTTGCATACCTGTGATATTAATATAATGGCAGATTCTCTATACACTTAGAGAGGTGTTTTAATTTGTCAACTGAGTACCGCTATCTTGATGTTTTCTATTATTTGTTTTGACCTTTGTATGGCACTTTAGGGACGAGGGATTCTAAGGATGAGTCTATGATGAGAATATCCTAGTCCTATGTTTATAGTCCGTGTAATATCACCATTGTTGTTCACTGTCGTCAGAAGGTGGCAGGGGATAACAGGGGACTGGGCCTCTTAAATTGGCCCACAGGCTAGAGTGGCTCTAGCTGTCCCTAATCACAGACATACAGTATGTCTGATGTGACAATATCTGGGCCGCCTTCCTACCCCCCGCTTCTGACCAGCCCTGATCTAATACCCCCTCCCTCCCTACCACAGGAGGGTGGAGCAGAACAGGAGCATGTAAGCGCCAACAGTGATAGACAAACAGGGGAAACCAAAACTATCGCACAGCACGCTCACATGGAGTAATCAGACAACAAGAGATAAAGAGGAAAACTAAGCAGGGAGGAAATAACCAGACGACAGGAGGAACATCACTGCCCACCAAACAACACACAGTAAATCACCAGAATGGAAAATATCAGCACACAGACCAGTGTATCAGAAAGCTATAGTTGGCACAGGAAGACAAATTCCTCCATCTTAAAAGGGCGTGGAGTACCTGTGATAGGTCTACTGTAACATGACATCTAAAAGGTAACCAGCAGGCTAGCAGAAATGAACTCCTGCTAATCCGATCACTAATGAGCACACAGCTGATTCACGCCCAAGCCTGCCTGTGCAACTCAGAATCACCAGAGAAAGTATAGTGAGGAGTGTCAGATTCTGTGATCTGAACAGCGTCTGTTGCCGCCATGACACTAGGCGAGTTTAGAGCAAAACACCCTGTGACAACTCTTCAAAGTAGAGATAGAGTACTCACCTGGAGGCTATCACTTCACTAGTGTTCTTTGTTTTTATGTGTTTTCCTCTTTTCGGAAATGAATTTTGTTTTGGTATGTTACTTCTGTGAATCTTGGATAATTTGTATATACCTGATACTTAGATAGCCCGTGAGTTGCTTTTTAGTAGAAGAGGTAGGTAATTTGAACCTTTTTTTAACTTTTCACTGTATAGGGACCATTAACCTGTGATTGTCTGATTTCTTGTACTAATACACAACAATACTATTAAAGGGAACCTGTCAGCAGACATTTTGCAATAAACCTAAAAGATTCCCCCCTCTGCAGCTCCTGGGCTGCATTCTAGCCAGGTTCCTGTTGTTATTGTGCCCCCTTTGAGACCAAAATAAAGACTTTATAAAGTCTTACCTTTTTGTATGCTAATCTTTTTTTATGTACACAGGGGCGGGCTCTCTTGCGTCCGTTAGTTGCCCTCCTGCCGCTTTACGCTGTCCCCCATCGCTCATTTCCATAACTGAGGACGCCGCCCAGTACTCCAGAGGTCTCCGCGCATGCCCAGTGCCACTCTCGCGGGAGTGAGCACTGTGCAGTGTGACCGCTGGTGACGTGATTGCGCAGGCATGAGATTATGGGTAGCGCTGTGATTGTCATCAGCAAGTACCCGCCCATAATCTTGTGCCCGCGCTTTTCACTCTGCCTCCACCGTTATGCTGCTCCGCTCCTCCCATCTATTTCCTGCTCCAGAGAAAGATGGGTAAGAGGTGACGTGGGTTCATCTGGCCAGCGCTTGCGCAGAACGGTGGAGGCAGAGGGGAAAGCGCGGGCACGAGCATCTGTTGTCATAGTAAAACATTGGCGTCCAGTGAATAACAATACTGGGGCGCTGGAGGGCACATTGAACTATATTTCCCCATGCTGGCGCTCTGTAAATGTTGCAGTCGGAGTTTGATAATGGCACTTGACTTGTTAACAGCTGTTGGATGTTGCCTGCAACCGTTAGAGAGGTCCTGGCTTTGTATTACCTCCATTATCTGCCAGGCATGGGGAGAGCTGCACCTGATGTGAGGCGGCCTGCTCCATACAGCTGCTACCGACTTGCACCGTACATGTTAGGCAGATATTGGTAAGAGTTTAATGAATAATCACTTACCTGTGATTGAATTCTTGTTAATTAGAATTTTGTAGTCTAAACTTTTGCTTTCCTCTTAAGACTTTCATTGGTGTGTACTCATTTTTCGCAACATTATTGTAACATTTTGTAGCATTGTATACAATAGAAAATATTGGTTTTCAAGGGAAACTGAATGTTTTCTGACAAATCTGTTGGGGTGTACTCATTTTTGCTGAGTACTGTACCTATAAGTTGCAGAACTGTCTATACTTATATCACAGTTTTTAGTAATGGCTGTCATACTGTCATTTTTAGATTATAAAGGTGTTGTGATTATAAGACGCACCCCAAATTTAGGGAAAAAAAAATATGGGGTCCATATTATAATCCAGTGGTGTCTTACTGGAGGGGAGCAATCAGGGAAGGCCTGGCTCAACTGTAAAGCGGTGCTCAGGAGAAAGAAAAACACTAGTACTAGAAAAATAACTCTGGCACTCAAAACGGTACAACAAGAAAAAGTAGAATCCAGATGTTTTTTTGCTCAGTATTAATTTTTATTCGTATTTTGATTATTGCTCAAAAAATATTTATGTCCATCAGTGATAATGGTGTACACAGTCACAGGAGGCGGGGCGGTGTCACAGGAGGCAGGGGCAATGCTGGAGTATTGCAATGCTGCGGGTTGTGTCCTAGATGCTCGCTGCGGATGCTGTGAGGCAGGAGGAGCATCTAGAAGTTGTCAATGGTGCAGGCGTCAAAAAAACGGCGCCCGGAGTCGGCGCATGTGCAGATGGAGCTCTTGGCTCAATGACATGCTGATGCACATGCGCCACCTCCAGATGCGCCACCTCCGGCATTTCATTAGGTCTGCTGCAGGGAGATTAATGGGCTGGAGGCGGTGCATGCGCACATAAGATCATTATTGGAAGCCTGCACTGCCAACATTTTCAGAATGGAGGCCTCTGCAGCACAGCCCCCATGGCCCACAGCATCTCCTGTGACCCCTCTCCACCTCACCCGGTAGGCTTCATTCGGATTAGAAAACACACCCCTCATTTTCCTGCCACATTTTTGGGAGGAAAAGTGCGTGTTATAATCCGGTATATTTTTAAGTAATAACTTAGTGACCCAGGCTGGGTGGGACACATATAGAGGTCTACTCTGCTGATGCTTGTGGATAAGCCTGTCACCTCTGTCACTTGACTTGAGTGATTAGATTTCAGAATCCTGACTCCTTGATCAATGCCAATGAATTGGGACTAGAACATATCAAAAATATTAAGTTTAGTTACTTATTAAGGGTATTTTGTCAAATCCCAGCCAGACAATGTTTGGGGTTTGCAGGTATCGAGAACTATTCAGAAATTCCGATGGGCATTTCCATCAGTGCAGACATAGGAAGACGTTTTCTTTCTCTGGTGGGTAAGGGGTAGTATCACTGTAGGCATGTGACTGATCTTCTGGGAGCCATCCACTCAACAGCCATATGTATTTTAAATGTCATGTAATATCAATTCCAGGGGCATCTTCTGTTCATCAATAACAGTAATGGCTTTTAGCTGTGGACAATTTATTTAGATCAGGAGGAGATAATTGTACGTTATCATTTCGTATTAGATGAAGGTAGTCCTAAGCATGCTATTCTACAGTATATCACAATAGTGGGTACAATTCTCACATTTTTGTAAATATTTTATTATATCTTTTCATAGGACAACACTGAAGATATGACACTTTGATACAATGTATAATAGTGGGTGTACAGCTTGTACAACAGTGTAAATTTGGTGTGCTCCTAAATAACTCAACACAGCCAATAATGTCTAAACCGCTGGCAACAACAGTGGGAACATCCTAAGTGAAAATGGCCAAATTGTGCCCAATTAGCCATATTCCCTTCCTGATGTCACGTGACTAAGGTTAAGGTCTCAGTTGTGAATAGGGAGCAGTTGTGTTATATTTGGTATTCTCGCTTGCACACTCTCTCATACTGGTCACTGGAAGTTCAAAATGCCAACTCATAGCAAATAATTCTCTAAGGATCTTAAAAAAAATAGTTGCTTTACATAAAGATTGCCTAGGCTATAAAAAGATTACTAACACCCTAAAACTGAGCTGCAGCATTGTTGGCCAACGCCATACAGCGGTTTTCCAAGACAGGTTCCACTCCTCGGTCAACCAAAGAAGTTGTGTGCACGTGCTCAGTTTCATATTCACAGGATGTTTTTTCAAAATATATGTATGACTGCTGCCAGCATTCTTACAGAGGTTAAAGGGGTGGGGGGACAGTATGTCAGTGCTCAAACCATATGCCGCACACTGCATCAAATTAATCTGTTTGACTGGCAACCCAGAAGGAATCCTCTTCTAAAGATGATGCACAAGAAAGCCCACAAATAGTTTTCTGAAGACAAGCAAACTAAAGACATGGAATATTAAAACCATGACCTGTAGTGAATGAGCCAAGATAAACCTATTTGGTTCTGATGGTGTCAAGTGTGTCATCAACCAGGAGAGGAGTACAGAGTCAAGTGTGTCTTGCCTACAGTCAAGCATGGTGTTAGGAGTGTCATGGTTTGGGGCTGCATGAGTGCTGCCAGCTATGGGGAGCTACACTTCATTGAAGGAACCATGAATGCCAATACTTACTGTGACATACTGAAGCATAGCATGATCCCCTCCCTTCAGAAACTACACCAATGATAACGACCTCAAACACACCTTCGAGACGACCACTGCCTTTGTGTAGAAACTGAGGGTAATGTTCCTGGACTGGCGAAGAGTCTCCAGACCTAAACCATATTGAGCATCTGTAGGGCATCATCAAACAAAAGGTGGAGAAGTGCAAGGTTTCTAACATCCACCAGCTTCATGATGTTATCATGGAGGAGTGGAAGATGATGTCAGTGGCTCCTGTGAATCTCTAGTGATCTACCTGTCCAAGTTAATTAAGTCAGTGCTTCAAAATAATGGTAGCCAAAAAGAGTATTAACACTTTGTGCACAATATGGCCATTTTCACTTAGGATTGTACTCACTTTTGTTGCCAGCGATTTAGACATTAATGGCTGTGTGTTGTGTTATTTAGAGGGCACATCAAATTTACACTGTTATACAAACTGTACACTGACTACTGTACATTGCATCAGTGTTATATCTCCAGTGTTGTCCCATGAAAAGATGTAATAAAATATTTACAAAAATGTGAGGGGTGTACTCATTTTTGTGATATATCAATATGTGATACGTTAGAGCCATAGCTGTTTGTCACACACACAGCACCTTCTTCTTTCCCATCGCCGCATCTGTAGCTCCTTGCATTTAGTTGTTGGAGAGTAAGATGGTGATGATTAGATCGTGAATCGAATGTGTAACTTTCGGGCACCATTAGAGATGAACAGTACTTATAAAGTTAAAGGGAAGCCATCATCAAAAAGTTAACCATTGTTTAAATAATTTTTGTTTGTTATATATATTTTTTAAGTCTAAGGGGTAACATTTCTCCTTGTGGAGAGTGACATGCCTGATATGCCAGTGTAAGGAGGATTATAAGGCATGCGATGCTCCTCTGGGAAATGAAATATACAAATTACCTCTTCAGAGAGGACAAGGACTTGAATTCTAGTGTCAGCTATTGCAAATAGCAATCCTAAAAGTCAAAATTGACCCTTCAACAAGCCTGGTGATATGACTTAGAATAAAAACAACCCAGAATCTCAATTTGCAGACTCAGTGTTTCGGGGTGCTGCCCGTCGTCAGTTCAAAGCATGAATTCTGATTTGGCTATATAGAGCAATACTAGCCAAATCATATCTTGTGCTTTGCACTGAGAAGGAACAACACCTCGAAACACTGTGTCTGCAAATTGAGATTCTGGTTTGGCTTTTATAATAAGTCATATGACAAGGCTCATTAAAGGGTTGATATTGATTTTTAAGATTGCTATGTCCAATAGGTGGCACTAGAGTTCAAATCCTCTTTCTGTCTATAGAGCCAATTTGCACAGATATTTTTAAAATCCTTTGAAAAGAATCCCAGAATTAATACTTTTGCAGTTTTCATACTAGCCACTAGGGCTTTTTGTAGTCTTAGTCTTCCTGTGCTTTCAGGAAGAGTTTACAGTAGTTTCCTTACCACAGGTCGGATTACAATGACCTTTACACATGATTCTTAAGGCCCAGTCACACACAATGACTTACCAGCGATCCCGAAAACGATGCGACCTGATAGGGATCGCAGGTAAGTCGCTGGGAGGTCACAGGTGAGATGTCACACAGTCAGATCTTACCAGCGATGCAGGAACAATACAGGTCGCAGTAGTGACCTGTATAACGATCTCAGCAGTCACTGTGACCCTGTCACACAGTGTCAAACACTGCGATGCGTACTGCCCAGTAGGACATCGCCTTTGAAGAAAATGGCCTGGACCAATCTGCAACGACTAGAGAGATCTCACAGCAGGGGCCTGATCGCTGGTAGATGTCACACATAACGAGATCGCTAACGGGATCGCTACTGCGTCACAGAAACCGTGACTCAGCTGCGATCTTGCTAGCGATCTTGTTATGTGTGACGGTACCTTTAGACTTTTCAATACAAAAGATAGGGTCAGGATCTGACCATTGTGGCTATTTACTTCCTGAAACAATAGGAAGTACGAGTCTAAAAAGTGACCAGTGTGAATATTTCAAGTTTTTTTTATTTTTAATACAGAATGTGATATTTAAAAACATGCCAAAAATTAAAACAAATTATAAAAAATAAATGTGTCAATTTCTGATACTAGCTTCCCTTTAAAGGGATAGTTCAACCATGATTATTTTTATACAAACATTCTAAAATAACAAAATAATAAAAACAATACTAAGTTTACCAAGCTTTCCTGGTCCCACTCCAGCTTTGCTCATCTGACTTCAACAGTGAGGTGTCGGTACCACATGATTGCTGTAGTTAAAGGGGTTGTCCACTGCTAGGACAACACCTTCTCATTCCATGCATTTCCCTCCATTAGCACTGGCTCTCCTGGGTCTCAAGTGAGGTTGTAACATCACACCAGCCCCGCTCTCAATCAGTGCTAGATTCACTGTCACCACCGTCAGAAGTATAAGTAATCAAGAGAAAGTGAGCAGCGAGCTGCAGCTCTCACTTCCTTTTCCTTATAGGTCCGAAAGTGGGGACGGAGAAGCTGCTGCTGATTGGGCGCGAGGCTAGTGTGACGATATAACCTCACATGAGTCCCAAGAATGCAAGTGTCGGCACTGCTGGAATGGCGCCACCACTGGAGGTGAGTATAAGCTTTTTTATTTTAACAGGGGCAAACATGTGCAATGAGAAGGCGTCCTAGTAGTGGACATCATTTTTCAAAACTAAAGGCGATTTCTACAGAGGATGAGGGGCAGTATTTCACACTTTGCCTTGAAAAGAGGTTTCAGGACAGCAGTGAGTAAGCAAACCTGCCCTGACAGTGGTTAGAAAGCTCACATTATCAATTATGATTGCCCCTGCTGCAACGTGTATAATGTTATCTGTACCCAGCCTATTATATATCAAAAGATAAGGTAAAAATAGCTGACTGCAGATGGAGAAATGCCAACTGACACTAATGACCCTTGTGCTTTGCCTTCGTTCACAAAATATCACCTTAAAACTGCCTAATGTCATTTCTTAAGTTCTATGAAATGATCATAGCCCTATGAAAAGGCTGAGTTTCCCGTTAACACTAACCCGGATGGTCGTAGGTAGACCGGCTTAGACAAGCGGCACATAAGCAGTTGTAGCTTTAATCTCTGATTACACGGTACAGTAGTAAAGTCATAAAAATCCTAACCATTCTTTACTCCCCAGAAGACCTCTTGTTTCTGCTTAGTTGGAAACTTCCCTGGATAAACTCAAACTCACCAGCTCCACAAATCATCAGTTGCATTTGGCGGAAAGGAACATTTAACTTTAATTTAAGAAGCAGATCAACATACTTTATACATGAAGGGGGTTGCGCAGGGGTTGAGATTAATGGAATTTTTTTTATAAGCCATGTTACTTTATAAATCCATATGTTATTTTGTGAAAGTCTTCCCAACCAGATCCTATAAACGCTAAAGTATAGAGAGCAAGAAAACAAAGATGTATCCAAAATGTTAGAAAATGATGAATCCATTAATTTGTGCCATGTGCTATGGACTGGGCGTAAACTATGGACCCAAACTTCAAAAGACCTTCTAAGGATTTGCACTTTGGACTGTATCAAAACCATTTTGGAATTTATGGTCCCATCCATGAATTCTTGGATGCCTGTGATAAATATATGAAGTTTATTTTGTATTTTAGGAATACTATCTAACGCTCATTTATCACGCTACATCAGATCACATGATAACAAAGAATACTTTCTTTATGCTATCATTGTAACCATATGCTAAATAGTCCATATAAAGAGTTTCACAATGTGCTCTTCCTTTACGACTAATCTAAGACATACATTTTTCATCAGGAGAAAGATTTCCAAAGTTTTGAAACAGTTTAAAATAGGAAACAGGAGTTTACATAAGAGTTACACAAACTTCTTATAATTCAATTAATTCCTAAATTGATGCACTTTATAAATGGTGCAAATGTGTGAAGTCTATCAGTTTAAAGGGAATCTGTCACCAGATTTTTGTCACCTAATGTGAAAGTAGCATAATGTAGAGACAGAGACCCTGAATCCAAGTGATGTTCACTTGCTTGCTATAGTTTTGATAAACTGTTTTATCAGCAGGAGATTATCACTAGAGGACTAGTGAACCTCCTGCCATGTAGTCCAACCCCACCCCCTAAAAAACAAATCAGTGGTGTGGGCGTGGTTATATAGAATCGGCAACTGGAGAGCTGGAAGATCTGCAGCAGAGAAAACTGCGATTTTATCAAATCTGGAGCAAAGAGCCGAGTAAGTGATAGATCACTAGAATCAGGGTCTCTGCCCCAACATCATGCTGCTCTCAGATTGGGGAGTAAAAATGTGGTGACAATTTTTTGTTTTTTAAATATTGATAGTGGATTTTATACTAGTCTTTGAATGGATTTAGTGAAAGAAAAAAAGAGAACTACTGCTGCTGAGATTATTGTGTGCACTAAAGAAGATGTATAGGAAATTCTACATGTAGGGTTATTATACGGATAGTACTGTTACAGTATCAGCACTATTATTATCTCACGGCTGTTTGAGAACAAATGGGTGTTACACTGATGGACACAGACAGAAAAAGACCCCTGTGCCAGAACAATATATCGGCATTTTGCAACCCAAGAACTCATAAAAAGGCAAAATTGCACCTGCTTTGGAGGTAGACAAGGGCCCCCTTACCTCTTGGGTCACTATGCATATGCACATATCACACCAATGATATGTCCACCCCTGGGCATATCATTGTACGGAGGATATGAAATATAATGCTAGTGAGGGCACTGATGTGAGTAGGTCTACAAAGCATAAAGATAGTATTATTGCTAGGTCTACAATATAGGCACTACAGTAACTATACATACCATATAGACAATATCATGGCTCTGGCAAACTAATATGCAGTACTATAAAAGAGGCTACTAACTGCGTAAATCAACTTCATAACTACAGAAGGTGTAAAAGTTCAGGTTTTGGTGGACACCAGTATCAAAAATGGTGAGATCAAAACCGTATCAGGTACCTGTTACAGGTTTTGCATTGGGACTTAGGGGCTTTACGTCTTTATGACTCTATGGACAGTATCTTTGGTATGGTGAGAAATGGGAATTATTATAGCCAAGGCTACTATATTCATGATGGAGCTGCTAATCAATTTTCAATATGGTCAAAAATGCTGTGTAACCTGCAATGTAAATGTTTTTTTTTTTTTTTTTTTTTTTTTACCAGAGATCTACAACACCAATGAATATATAGTATCATCCTTTGAGGGGAGTTGGTTTTATGCCCATTATTACATTCTTTAATAATAATTATTCCCTATATTTCCTCATCTCACTCGTTAATCTGCAATGTTCATACATGAAGACTAGGCTCATACACACACTTTTAGTGGGCACTGCTCCATGTTTCCTCCCGAATCCCTGAAAAAAGGATTCCAAAAGAAAACATGATGGGTTCATTCAATATTATGAGATCGGTGGAGTCACTTTGGACTCCGTCTGGCCTCTGTCCTGGCGGTGTTCAATTGCACAAAAGCGAAGACTTCCCCTTAAGGCCGCTTTACACGCAGCAACATCGAGATATCGCTAGGGTCACGGAATTCGTGACGCACATCCGGCCTTCTTAGCGGCGTCGCTGCGTGTGACACTTTCCAGCAACCACTAACGATCCGAAAAGTGCTCAAAATCGTTGATCGTTCACACATCGTTCATTTCCCAAATATTGTTGCTCATTCTGGACGCAGGTTGTTCATTGTTCCTGAGGCAGCACACATCGCTACGTGTGACACCCCGGGAACGACGAACAACAGCGTTCCTGCGTCCTCCGAAAAATGAGGTGGGCGTGTCTTTAATGCGGCTGCTCTCCGCCCCTCCGCTTCTATTGATGGCCCGCTGATTGACGTCGCTGTGATGCTGCATGAACAACCCGCTTAAAAAAGAGGTTGTTCACAAGCCACAGCGACGTCGTTAGGAAGGTAAGTTCGTGTGATGCGTACCGGCAATATCGTTCGCCACAGGCAGCGATTTGCCTGTTACGCACAAACGACGGGTACGGGTGCGATCACTAGCGGCAGCGTGTAAAGCGGCCATTATATTGTACTCATCTGAAAAAAAGATGAACAGAGGCCAGACAGTGGTCAGAGTCAACAGCGATCCCCTAAAATAGGATTACGATGGATACATTGATGCAGTCCTTAGCGGAGAGCTTCAAGTAGACAACTATTCATTTAACCAGCCCATGTTTCACTGTTAAGAAAGTGTATATATTTATATGGAAGAAATCAATGGAAACCTTATATACTTGTTTTTACCTTTCTGTAGTTGTAATTATGGAATAACACTGAACCCTTATTTCTATCTGAATGGATTTCATTATAATTTTTCTTTCTCACTTTTGCCTTATTGGTGTTTATATATAAGTATATAAGATATAAATTCTACTCATTGACCTTAAGTCACCTATAAGTCAAATGAGGTTCCCCAATGAGATCTGGTCCAAAGTTATATTAGTTTTTAAAATAGGAATCTTCTAATGCTAGGTTATTACTGAACGTGACATGAATTGCCAGAATGACGGTAATATGCAGTAGCCTTATTTAGTTTTCCCTGGAAATTGTTGGCAGTGTGGGTATCTACTGTGTACTCACCTTTTGGGTAATGGTATAGTAAAACAGCTAAAGAAATAACACATAAGTTTGCTTTCAGTTGCCTAAAAGTGATTCATGAAAGTTGGAGTTTTCAGATCCATTAAGTGGTGCACAACGATACGTATGTCACTTGGGCAAAACCTGCAGCTACTGTGGACCTTTAAAGAAATGTGGTCTTATCTCATAATACATAGCCAAAAACAAAAAATATCCAAAGTGGACAATGCAGGATTCAAATATAGCTTCTTTCAGCTATGCAATAAAGTGTCAAAGAACCATTTAGCCAACTCTAGGATCAGACATAACTTAATAGGGAGCCCAACAAGAACAAAAAAAATACAAACAATACAAAATGATAGGAACAAGTATAAAATTTTCACTATTTCTAATACCGTGTTTTCCAAAAATAAGACATTGTCTTATACTTCTTTTTGTCCAGAAAAAAAGTGCTAGGACTTACTTTTGGGTAGGTCTTTTTTTGGGGAAACATGGTTGGGGTAAACTTACCTTCCCCCCAAAAAAAGCAGACCCCCTTTTCCAAGAGAATCATATTTACCTGACCCCAGAAGACTGTGGGGCTCCCAGGTCCTCCTGCGATCTTCGGCGGGTGCTTCCAGCAGGTATGCTTCACAGCGGTCGTCCCCTGCTTGTGGCCAACACACTCACATACATCAGATTGCACACACACATACTCAGCACATCCGAGGATACCGATTGCTTCCGGCCGGCAGAGGATCCTGGGACACAGTGCAGTGGAGCATAAGGACCTGTGATGGAATGCATGGAGGATTCAGAGGTGGAACACATTGATGCAGGTCCTATATGCGTTCCGCTGCACTGTGTCCCAGGTTTCCCTGCCGGCCAGAAACATTTGTTATTGCCGGATGTGGTGAGTGTGTGTGTGCGATCTGATGTGTGTGTACAGTGAGTGTGCGTTCCACTGAATGTCCTCCTGTTTGGCATCTGGTGTGTATAATTGTGGGGTATTCTTTCTCCTCTCTCTTGAGGGTGTCTGCTGTCTATAGTGAAGTGTCCTGCAGTATTCTTGAACTTTCTTAGCTGCATGGACACTTCATTATTGAGCCGCGACTAGGGCTTATTTTCGGGGTAGGTCTTATGCATAAGCCTTATACCGAAAATGCTGAAAATTCCTGCTAGGGCTTATTTTTGGAGAGGTCTTATTTTTGGAAAAACAGGGTATATGAGTATAGATAAAACCTCTGTATGACACATTATTGAAAATCCCAGAAAGAGATGGCATATCGCTAGGAAATAGCACCACTATGATTGGTGACCAATTGACCTCTGCAGCTAGTCTTGCACTGTGTCTACTTCCATGTATTCCGTGAACTGCAGCCCCCAACCACACACCTGGGTAGAGAGCTATGCAATGAAATTCATTAAAGGAGGTGCAGAAATTGGATCCCTAAGATCATAAAGGGATGGTATAACCTCATTACAAAATAAGAACATCCCTGAGCTCAACAAAAAACAGTGGGTCATTTTGAAGTGGACATGTGGATATCCAGTGTTTTCTTCTAAAATGTCCCTGTAGTATCCTAGGAAATAAAGATGCTTCATGAAAAGTTGAGGAAAGACAAGACATTAATACAATACTAAAGTATTTAGTAAGTGCTAGTGACACATTGATTTCTTAAAGTGAATCTGTCATGACAAAATAACTTATTGCATAAATCATATGATTGTGTTTACATTTTTTTTTAGAAATGTTTTTTTTTCCATATCACAATCTTTATTAAAATTTACACACAGGAATTTTTTTATACTCTTGTAAAGAACTTGTCAGGTCCCCCATGCCCCCTGAACCACAAGCAGATGCGTGTACATATCTAAATGTTCTGCCTAACATGCTTTATTACATTGCACATGAAAACAAATCTTTAGAAAAAGTATTTTTAAAGTCCGTGTGGGTGTGTTAACATGACTTATGAGAGCCAGCGTCATCGGCAGTGCTATACAAAGCTTGAGCATGAGCGCGGCTTTGTTCCGTCACATCATTCAGCTTCGGAAGCCGGGTGTATGTGTTCCCGTTTTCAGAGAGGCACATTGCGCATGAGCAGAGGTCTTCGGAAGACTTCCAATCATGCGCAATGTGCCTCTCTGAAAGCTGAATGCACACGTCCCAGCTTTACGGAAGTGCAATGCGCAATGACTGGAAGTCATCCAAAGACTTCCACTCATGCGCAATGTGCTATTTTGAAGCTGGGACACATACACCCAGCTTCAGAAGCTGAATGATGTGATGGAACAAAGCCGCGCTGATGCGCAAGCTTTGTATAGCGCTGGTGGTGATGCTGGCTTTTGTAAGGCATGTTATCATGCCCACATGGGTGTGACAACATGCTAGTTGGGCTGACTAGTCTGGGGTACTAACGTTCCATTGAATAGTCAAGGGGGTAATTTGTATAGCATAAGCAGACTTTAGAGTTACTTTTTCTAAAAATCTGTTTACGTGTGCAATGTAATAAAGGCATAAGGAGCGACAGGGCCGCACAGCTAAAATAGAAAAAAGGTAATTGAACCAAGTGAGGGTGCAAAGCCTACAAAAACATTGTATAAAAGAGAAAAAGAGTAGGCAAGGAGCACTCAACTCACTAAATAATAATCAGTGTAATAACGTTTATTATATGCATAAGGTGCAAAACAGTATAAAATCAATTAAAAACAAGGACATCTGTCCCATGGACTCAGTGAAAAGGCGCAATGCACTAAATACAATCAGACAAGAGGCAAAAGTATTATCCCAAGTGTCACGAACCACCGGGGGGGGTCACTCATAAATCCCCCGCGCTGGCTACCAGTACGTCACAATCGGGGGGTAACAAGTGGGGGTCACCCCTCCTTTATACCTCCCGACCGACAGACAGAGCACGTGACGCGCTCTCTAGCGCCCCTCTTATAGTCAGGCCAATTATGGAATTGCCCGACAATAAGCAAGGAGGCCGCTATACTACTTATGCCGATTACTGAAGGGTCCCCGGTGAGAGTAGGGTATATATTCCCCCGACCTCCGCGGGCGGAATATATAAAACCTCCCCGAATCTCACTGGCCTCCCCACAATAATCCTTGGCACAACTCGCTGCCACCAACCGCTTCACGGTAACTATTAGCCGAACACACAGACGTGGGATTCAAGATCGAGATAACAGAACAGCCCAAGATTAATTATATAATTTAATCAGCCTAAAGCACACTAGAAACTACAATATATACAATAGGGAATCTACAGAATATACATATGTCAGAGTACAGTTACAATCAAAGCATGGGTTACAAACAGGCATACACAGTTCCAGCAGTTACCTTGTGCGTCTGGCCACAGGGGGGCGCCATAGACCAGGTTTCCAGGAACTCCCTCACAGGTCTTTCCCAACCAGGCCCCCGAGCAAAAGAACACTGGAAAATGGCCGAAGTAGGGTTATCAACCTGGGCAAATCCAGGTCCCCTCCTACCTTAGTGACCTCAGAGGGAGCACTGCTCCACCCCTGGCTGGAGTTATGGACAAAATCCACAACATGGAATATGGGCCATAACTTTGCCTGGGAGCGTCGTAGGCGGACATCAATGCTCTCATTGTGACAGTTATGAATTTAGCTACAGAATGAGAGGACTCATGACTTGTCTACTAGTTCCCCATTGGCTGATATCACGCCTGGGGTATTTCCCCAGGTCCTGCTCCCATAAAAAGGGTGTGCCAGCATCGTCCGCATGCGGAGACACCATTTTTATGGTTGCCATATTTATCGGAAATATGGCTTGCGAGATATGAACCATTTTTTACTGGAGTCGTCCTGTCTGGATACTTCCAAGCTTGCTAACTAGATAGCAGCCCCTACTACAGGGTCACGGCAGGGAGTCATCCTGTGTCCATTGTTCCCACATCACCTAATCTCCATATCACAGGAGATGGCCATGGGATGTGTTGCTGGGATGTGACACCTTCCCAGATGGTGGACATTGAGAACAAGAAGGGAGGGGGCACTGCCAGGGAGTGATGAGAGCGATTATGACTGGAAATCATAATTCATCTTCATATCCCAGGGTTTGCCTCACACCTCCCCCCTTTTGAGGGCGCTAGGGGGCAGCACACTCCGGTGTTCCCCCGTGCGCCCGTCCGCGACCTCTCCTTGTCGGGACAGCCCGTCTGCGTTACCGTGGTCCCGGCCCCTTTTGTGTCGAATGGTGAAGTTGTATTGCTGGAGCGCCAGGCTCCATCGCAACAACCTGCCATTCGTCCCGGAGACAGTGTGTAACCAGCTGAGGGGATTGTGGTCCGTCTCCACGATGAAGTGGCGCCCGTATAGATAGGGTTGCAGACGCTGCAGAGCCCACACTATGGCTAGGCATTCCTTCTCCATTGTGGAATAGGCTACTTCCCTCGGTAACAGCTTCCTGCTCAGGTACAAGACTGGGTGCTCTTGGCTCGCAGAGTCCACCTGGCTGAGTACTGCACCGAGGCCGAAGTCACTGGCGTCGGTCTGTACTACAAACGGCCGCGTGAAGTCGGCTGCCTGTAGCACGGGCGGGCTGGACAGGGCGTCCTTTAGGGCCCGGAAGGCTGTCTCGCAGTCCACTGTCCAATCGACTGCAGAGGGCAGCTTCTTCTTGGTGAGGTCCGTCAAGGGCTTTGCCAGGCTACTATAGCATGGAACAAACCTCCTATAGTACCCAGCGGTCCCCAAGAAGGACATCACCTGCTTCTTGGTCCTGGGGGTGGGCCAGGATGCGATGGCTTCCACTTTCTCAGGCTCGGGCTTCAGTGTTCTCCCGCCTACCCGGTGACCGAGGTACTGGACCTCGCTCATGGCCAGCTGACACTTTCCCGGCTTGATGGTCAAACCTGCCTGGTGGATCCGCCTGAGCACCTGTGCTAGATGCTCTAGGTGATCTTCCCAGGTGGGACTGAAGACTGCAATGTCATCCAGGTACGCGGCCGCGTACCCTTCAAGTCCCTTGAGCAGGGTGTTGACCATCCGCTGGAAAGTGGCAGGGGCATTCCTCATCCCGAATGGCATCACCGTGGACTCGTACAGTCCAAATGGGGTAATAAAGGCAGAGCGTTCCCTGGCCTTGCGAGTCAGGGGGATCTGCCAATATCCCCGGCTCAGATCCATGATGGTCAGGTACTGAGCCCCGGCCAACTGATCGAGCAGGTCATCGATGCGTGGCATTGGGTACGCATCGGCGACCGTGACAGCATTGAGCCCCCTGTAGTCCACGCAGAACCGAGTGGTTCGGTCCTTCTTAGGGACGAGGACTACAGGCGAGGCCCAAGCGCTGTTGGATGCCTGGATCACCCCCAGCTTCAGCATCTCGTCAATCTCCTGGCGCATGTGTTGCTGCACCTCCAGGGAGACCCGATATGCTGAACGCCGGATCGGGAGATGATCCCCAGTGTCCACGTGATGGACAGCCAAGTTAGTCCTTCCAGGCTGGTTGGTAAACAACCCCCGGAAGGGGTGTAGGGTGGCCCACAGCTGGGACCGTTGGTCCTCCAAGAGCTGGTGGCCAACCTCCACATCCTCAATGGATCCGCCTGCCCTAACCTGGGCTAGCATATCCAAGAGGGTTTCCGCTTCTCCCTCCTCGGGCAGGTTGCACACGGGGAGCGCACATGCCTCCCGCTCATGATGTGCCTTCATCATGTTCACATGGAAGGGCTTCCGCCTTCCACGGGCAGGGTCCAGGGTGACCAGGTACGTCACAGGGTTGAGCTGCTGGTACACGAGGTATGGGCCTTCCCAGGCTGCCTGAAGCTTGTCCTGTGGTACGGGGACCAGTACCCACACCTTTTGACCCACTTGGTAGGTCCTCTCACAAGCGTTCTGGTCGTACCAACGCTTCTGATCGGCCTGGGCTTGAGCCATATTGTCGTGTACCAGTTGCGTCAAGGCCTGCATTTTGTCCCGGAAGCGCATGACATACTCGATAACCGACACTCCAGGGGTGGCCAAATCCCCTTCCCAAGCCTCTTTCACCAGAGCCAGGGGGCCCCGCACACGTCGCCCGTACAGGAGCTCAAACGGTGAGAATCCTGTTGAGGCCTGTGGAACCTCCCGGTAAGCAAATAACAGGTGTGGGAGATACCGCTCCCAGTCACGCCCATGGGAGTCGACCAACATCTTAAGCATCTGCTTTAAGGTGCCATTAAACCGCTCGCACAGGCCATTAGTCTGTGGATGGTACGGGCTGGCCACCAGATGTCGCACCTGGACTTGCTTACAGAGGGCCTCCATCAGCTGGGACATGAATTGGGTCCCCCGGTCAGTGAGCATTTCCTGGGGAAAACCCACTCGGGAGAAAATCTCCAGCAATGCGGTGGCCACCTTGTCAGCCCGAATGGACGACAAGGCCACTGCTTCTGGGTACCGGGTGGCATAGTCCACTACCGTCAGTATGAAGCGTTTCCCGGAGCTGCTGGGGATGGCCAGCGGGCCGACCAGATCCACAGCCACCCTCCTGAAAGGCTCATCGATGATTGGCAGAGATACTAGTGGGGCTTTGGGGTGTGGCCCCGCCTTCCCCACTCTCTGACAGGTTTCACACGAACGGCAGTAGGCAGCCACATCGGCCCCCATTTTTGGCCAGTAGAAATGCTGGTTTAACCTGGCCTTGGTCTTAGCGATCCCTAGGTGTCCGGCCATCGGAATCTCATGTGCGATCCGCAACAACTCCGTCCGGAACGGATAGGGTACCACCAACTGTCGGTCCCTGGGCCACGCCTCCGGTGAACCCTGCTGGACCGTGGCCCGGTACAGCCGTCCTTGGTCCCAGACCACTCGCTCCGGGTCCGAGTCCGAGGGAGGCTGTGCCGCCTGCTCCTTAAGAGCTTTCAGGCTGTCGTCAGCTTCTAACGCTGCCTGAAACCCCTGACTAGATGTGGCCAGAATCGACGAGACTGTCACATCTTCAGTCAGTACCCCGGGACCTGTGTCCTGGCCTCCACCTGACTCGGCTGCCACTTGGTCAGAAGGGGAAGAGCTATCGGACCTCCGGGAGGCCCCTTGGCTTCCAGCACTCCCACTGCGGGTGACAGCGGCCACAGCTGCTGCGACCGTGGGTCGTGCCTGCTCCTCCTCCGTTCCTGACCAAGTCGCCGGTTCAGGCAGACCTACCTGGCTTCCTGACACCCCGGTTGTGGGGGAACCCTGCACCGAGATCTTACCTGGGAGCACTTCCGCTCCGGGACCGGCCCCAATCTCACCTGCCTGTTCCCCCCCTGCAGCAACAGAACCCCGCTGTGAAATCTCTGGGGACCCCACATTTGCTGTGGTAGCCCCCACCCCACACACTGGTCCTCCCCCTGCAGCACCCTGCTCTCTGCTTATCCCTGCAGAGGGCAACAGATCCCAGCTCACAGGCTGATTACTTGTAGAGGCATTGTCACACCTTCCTCTGACCCCCTCCCCTCCTGTCACAGCTGCAGCTGTGTGTGTGTCTATGCAAGCAGAAAAATCAGAGTTCACTCCCTCCTCCCTTACATCATTCATGGAGAACACATTAACATTGTCCGGAGGCATGTCAGTACTGGCTGAAGGGTCAGCCCTTGGGGGGGGCCCAAACTGGGAGGTTATCTGCCCCAAATCTGTCCCAAGTAGCACGTTTGCAGGGATCCGATCAGTTACCCCCACCTCTCTCACCCCTCGCCCTGCGCCCCAGTCCACATAAATGTCAGCAACAGGCAGCGCCGGGTCAATGCCTCCAATCCCGGAGACAGCGAGGGTTTTTCCCGGGATCAA
The DNA here is from genome assembly GCF_048569485.1 of Anomaloglossus baeobatrachus. Classification (NCBI taxonomy): domain Eukaryota; kingdom Metazoa; phylum Chordata; class Amphibia; order Anura; family Aromobatidae; genus Anomaloglossus; species Anomaloglossus baeobatrachus. The sequence continues at coordinate 311,596,548 of NC_134353.1, forward strand.
GTCTTGGGGGGACACCATGTCAGGCCGCACCAGAGTCACCTCCGAGGCGCTGTCTCGCAGTCCTATGGTCACAGACTGGCCGACGGTGACAGGTTGGAAGCTGTCCAGGGACCTACCACCACCCCCACCCACACAATACACCTTGGGCGGCCCTTGGGACGGGGACGGAGCCGGGGCCTTGGGACGCTGAGGGCACATGGCCTTGAAGTGTCCAGGTAAGTTGCACTGGTGGCACCGTCTTGGTTCTGCCACGGGCCTGGAGAGGGGAGGTGAGGGGGACACCCCCTGCAGTCTAGGGGCAGGTGGGGCAGTCGCAGAGTTCATCTTACCCCCTCTCCAGGTGCTGCTGGTGGCTGCTCTCCTGGCCTCAGGAGCCCGATTGTTGGTGTAGTCATCGGCCAGGGCAGCTGTAGCCGTGGACCCCTTTGGCTTCTGGTCTCGGATGAACTGGCGGAGATCCTCAGGGCAGTTCCACAAGAGTTGCTCCGTGATGAACAAGTCCAGGATCTCCGGTCCGGTGGAAAGCTGCAGGCCTTGGGTCCAGTGGTCGGCAGCTCGGGCAAGTGCCCGCCGGTGGTCAGCCCAGGAGTCCTTTGGTCCCTTCTGTAGGCTCCGGAACTTCTTGCGGTAGGACTCTGGAGTGAGGTTGTACTGTTGGATCAGGGCCCACTTGATGGTGTCGTAGCCCTGATCTGCCTCAGCAGGCAAGTCCCCAAGGATATCCAGGGCCTTACCCCTTAAACGGGGGGTCAGGTATTTGGCCCACTGGTCCTTGTCCAGATGGTGCTGCAGGCAAGTCCGTTCAAAAGCAGTCAAGAAAGAGTCCAAGTCTCCATCCTTCTCCAGCACTGGGAAGTCCTCAACACGGACCTTTGGAAGTTTGGTGTCTTGAAGGTCACGTGTGGCTGATGAGGGCCGGAGCTGAGCTAGCTGCAGCTGGTGGTCACGGTCTGCCTGTTGCCATCGCTCCGCAGCCTCACGCTCTGCCTGGCGCTCTTCACGCGCTGCCTGCCGCTCTGCCCTGCGCTCTGCCAGGAGTTCCTTGTAGCCCTCCTGGTCTCCAGCCTGGAGAAGGGCCATAGCCATTTGAAGAAGGCTATCCGAACCTCCCAGGCTCGGTGGAATGGCACGTGGTGATCTGCGGCCCGCTGCGGAGCCTGGTGATTCACTGTCCATTGCAGAGCGGAGGGCTGGCATCTGGCTCGTTGAGGACCCTTGGGTGAGCTGCTCCTCATCTTGTCCATAATTGCCAGGTTGTGCAATGTCCTCTGCAGAGCTGTTCTCTGGCGTCGGGCTCTTGGAGGGCTCGTGGACAACCTCCTCATCGTCTCTGGCCTGAGCATCGGCCCTTCCTTTGGCTTTGCTCCTGGTGCCATCAGCCATTCTTGCAGACTTTGGTCACTGACACAGAACTGCCACCTGATGCACCCACACACCTTACAGTATCTGCACTCTGACACTCTAGTGTTGAGCTAGTCTGAAGACCCCAGCAGCCACAGCTGCTGCTGGCAGTCTTTAGTGTCTGGGAGTATGGGTCTCACACTCACACACACTATTATCTCGATCCCACCGCTTGCCACCAATATGTCACGAACCACCGGGGGGGTCACTCATAAATCCCCCGCGCTGGCTACCAGTACGTCACAATCGGGGGGTAACAAGTGGGGGTCACCCCTCCTTTATACCTCCCGACCGACAGACAGAGCACGTGACGCGCTCTCTAGCGCCCCTCTTATAGTCAGGCCAATTATGGAATTGCCCGACAATAAGCAAGGAGGCCGCTATACTACTTATGCCGATTACTGAAGGGTCCCCGGTGAGAGTAGGGCATATATTCCCCCGACCTCCGCGGGCGGAATATATAAAACCTCCCCGAATCTCACTGGCCTCCCCACAATAATCCTTGGCACAACTCGCTGCCACCAACCGCTTCACGGTAACTATTAGCCGAACACACAGACGTGGGATTCAAGATCGAGATAACAGAACAGCCCAAGATTAATTATATAATTTAATCAGCCTAAAGCACACTAGAAACTACAATATATACAATAGGGAATCTACAGAATATACATATGTCAGAGTACAGTTACAATCAAAGCATGGGTTACAAACAGGCATACACAGTTCCAGCAGTTACCTTGTGCGTCTGGCCACAGGGGGGCGCCATAGACCAGGTTTCCAGGAACTCCCTCACAGGTCTTTCCCAACCAGGCCCCCGAGCAAAAGAACACTGGAAAATGGCCGAAGTAGGGTTATCAACCTGGGCAAATCCAGGTCCCCTCCTACCTTAGTGACCTCAGAGGGAGCACTGCTCCACCCCTGGCTGGAGTTATGGACAAAATCCACAACATGGAATATGGGCCATAACTTTGCCTGGGAGCGTCGTAGGCGGACATCAATGCTCTCATTGTGACAGTTATGAATTTAGCTACAGAATGAGAGGACTCATGACTTGTCTACTAGTTCCCCATTGGCTGATATCACGCCTGGGGTATTTCCCCAGGTCCTGCTCCCATAAAAAGGGTGTGCCAGCATCGTCCGCATGCGGAGACACCATTTTTATGGTTGCCATATTTATCGGAAATATGGCTTGCGAGATATGAACCATTTTTTACTGGAGTCGTCCTGTCTGGATACTTCCAAGCTTGCTAACTAGATAGCAGCCCCTACTACAGGGTCACGGCAGGGAGTCATCCTGTGTCCATTGTTCCCACATCACCTAATCTCCATATCACAGGAGATGGCCATGGGATGTGTTGCTGGGATGTGACACCTTCCCAGATGGTGGACATTGAGAACAAGAAGGGAGGGGGCACTGCCAGGGAGTGATGAGAGCGATTATGACTGGAAATCATAATTCATCTTCATATCCCAGGGTTTGCCTCACACCAAGGACCTACAATAAAGTGCTAATGCAAACAGATATGGCCATAGGGTACCGCATCAATACATAATATCAAGACATGGAACACAGGGAATGTGAATACCTCCCCTGATGAAGCTCTTCTGAGCGACACGCGTCGTGCTGGTACCTCTCTTCTGACACTTCCCATGGCTCTTACCTTGTTCTGACTTAGGTGATATCCCTTTGGACCTGTTTGGGTTTTACATGGTGGTGCGCTATCTCCAAGCAGGAATATTTTCAGGGTTTTATTTCATCTCACATTCCCTGTGTTCCATGTCTTGATATTATGTATTGATGCGGTACCCTATGGCCATATCTGTTTGCATTAGCACTTTATTGTAGGTCCTTGGGATAATACTTTTGCCTCTTGTCTGATTGTATTTAGTGCATTGCGCCTTTTCACTGAGTCCATGGGACAGGTGTCCTTGTTTTTAATTGATTTTATACTGTTTTGCACCTTATGCATATAATAAACGTTATTACACTGATTATTATTTAGTGAGTTGAGTGCTCCTTGCCTACTCTTTTTCTCTTTTATACAATGTAATAAATGGACTGTTAGATAGGTAGCTGCTGGTGGTCCATGGGGCATGGGGATGGGGGACCTGACAGGTTCCCTTTAATTTTCTGTTGTTTCAGCCAATCTACATGAACATTAGCAGCAATGAGCAAACCCTGACCCTATCTTTGTATTGAAGCATCTAATGAGTATGTGAAAAAATCATTTTATTGAGAAGATGAGCAAGGGGAACTATGAAATCGCCTATAGTGATTGGTGGATCCTGTGTTTTTAGATGTATTATCTGTCATTGTAATTGTGCCTCTGATAATAAGGAGTCTGCTGAAAACTCTTTCTAAAAGGATAGGAAATATGAGTCTAAAAAAGGCCCAGTGACTGGTGTGAAAATTTAAATATTATTAAGTTTTTTTTAATAAAGATCATGATATGAAAAGACAACAGAAAAAAAGTAACCCAAGCCTATTTGAAACAATAGTTCATCTTTTGGGGACACATTCCCTTTAAGCTCATGTGACGCCCTGGCCTATCAGGTCGTCACAGGGTATTGTGCAATCTGCCCTTCTGCACAGTATCCACCCTCCTTGGTTACGGATCCTGGTCCTTTGGTGTTGCTAACAGCTTAACCAATCAAAATCCTAGGAACACTTCCCACTTTAACCTACCAGACACACCATTGGGGGGCTTGAAGGGAATAGGGCCGCCCACATTGGGGGTTGATGAGGGGAAAGTGAGAAAAGTGACAGTTGAGTTGAGACAGTGGAGTTGAGCAGTGGAGAGCGAGAGGAGAGGAGATGAAGTGACTCTCTGAGAGGGAGAGATCACGGAAGGGACCTCCTGAGTACTAGGTGGCAGACATTGGTCTGGGCCTGGTAGGAGCTGGAACCCAGGTCGCAGGGGACAGTGTCAAGGGGCACGGACTGGCAAGGAGGGCGGCCGGCGGCCTTGAGCTGTCACCGGGCAGGGGCCAGGGCACGATGGGGTACGTGGACCCCAGGCCGGAAAGTAGCTTCACGCGTTCCGGTAGTTTACCCAACGGGGGTGAAGACTTCAAGTGTCATCCCCAACCCGCTCCAAAATCAGGGTACTAGCGCACTGATGGGATAGGACTTTCCCACTACAGTCCAAAGAAATCCTATGTGTGAACCCTGAGAGCAAGCTCACTCCGTTAGCCATACGGGTGAGCGGGACCCGAAGAGTTTTATACCCACAGGTCCAACAGAGACGAAGGTGCCAAGGAGAGGTCCACAGGCTAACAGCAACACCAAGGGCATGGATCCAAGCGTGCTCCCTACAGGCCACACTAGTGCTCAGAATTCTGATTTACAAGCTGTCGGTGTAGTTATTCCGGGACAGAGTGAGTACATTGAAAACCCCTGTTCCTATCTCCAATGGCACCCAAATACCACCCTATCATCAACGGGCCCCGGGACACAAACCCCCTACCCACGGAGGCTGCCACACCATCATCACCGGGCTCCCCAACGACAGCGGTGGTCCCTCACATTACCACGCACCGTGGGTGGCGTCACAAACTTTCCAAAACCCCCCCTGTACATATCCCCCCTTTTTAATCGAGTGGCCGTACGATCCCCGGGTCCGGAGACCCCTCGAGCCACCGCGGATCCGGATCCAAGCAGTGGCCCGGCTGCTGGCACGGGGGCGGTACACTCATACTCTATACATTTCTGTCATAATCATTTTTATGAGGGCAGTATAAGTACCGTATATATTAATAGTGTCTCTTTGGTCCATGTGCTGTGTTTGTAATTGCAGCTAAGATCGATCCACTTACAGGCTTTAATGTGGTAATTTTTTTCTGGGGGGGAGGCGGAGGGGAAGGATGTTAACAACAACTACCAAGTAATAAAACAGACAGAAAAAGAAAACATTTTGAGAACCTTAAGTTGATGGGAAATGTTAGTGTTGTTCCTATTCTTAAAAGTCGGCCTCCGAAGTTGATGAGTAATCCAAATGTCTGATGCTCCATCTGGTTCACACATTCACTAAAGAGATGTATATCCAAGCCATGTCTAAGTGATGGCACAAGTCTTAGTATTGTCTTTTAGCTGTTTGTTTTTTACATTTCTTGCTTTTATGCATAAAATGGTTTGAATAAAGGCAGTGACCGCATAACATGTGACTTACAGTATGTAACAGATACAACATGCTATGAGACAGGATCAAAGTTACTTTCCTCTAAGACACCTAAAGTGATGTCCCCTCAATCATGTGACACTACTTTCTGTCTCAGCGACCGCTAAGTTTAGTCTCCTAGAAAGCCTAAACGGATTGTTTAATCGAGGCAACCCTGTTCATATGACGCCCCCCTAGCCTTCCTCTTGAGCCAGATTGGAGACCGGCTTTGTAGGTTCCATATTGGTAAATTTGAGCTGTTCACTAGTGATGAGCAAGCACTACCATGCTCGGGTGCTCATACTCATAAAGAGCAGTTGGATTCTTGGATGGACGTGGCTCGCATACCTGAGTATAATGGAAGTCAGTGGGGAATTCGAGTATACAGTAAAAATTCTCTAGTTCCCCAGTGACTTCCATTATACTCGGTACTGGAGCATCCAACTGCTCGTTATGAGTACTGAACACCCGAGCATGGCAGTGCCCGCTCATCACTACTGTTCATATATTCCAATGAGTCACATATTCAAAGGAGTTGTGTCTTGTGTCCCTGGCTGATTGATAGGTCGTTTGCTCTTGTACATGAACTGTCAATTAGCCAAGAGCGGGATTCACCTCGGTAGGCAATAAAGCGTGAAGCTGAGAAGCTAGAAGTGCATCGTCACAGCCCAATGCACTTCCAGACAAAACTAATTTCAAAACTAGATTTCTCCCTGAAGGAGCAGTGCTTTATGTCATAAAAGTATCAACTGTCTTTTCTTTTCAAGAGCTACAGAGTAATATAAATTAATTGCCGGTTATAGTATGTAACAGGTTCCCTTAAGTGTCATAGTAAGGCTGGTTTCACACTACGTCTTTTTAACATCCGTCCTTAACGTTATTTTAGCGGACAAGCGGATCCAGTGCAAATGCGTTTTCATTTCAATGCATTTGCAATGGACTCGCGTTAACATCCGTTCACCTGCGTTTGCCTGCGTTATAGTGCGGATCCGGTGACTTGCAGTTTTTTAACATGTTTCAAAAACGCTACTTGTAGCGTTTTTGAGCTCCGTCCAAATACTGCAAATTGCTGGATCCTGACTATAACGCACGCAAACGCAGGTGAACGCTGGCGTGCTGATAGACAGGATCCTGCTTTTGTACTGAGCATGCCCAGAAAGTACTGAGCATGCCCAGAACCAGTCTGGCGTGATCTGTCTATCTCTCTACTCCCTCCCTCACCCTCTCTCTCTATCTCTGTCTTTCCCCCTTCCTCCCCTTCCTCTCTCTCCCACCTGAGAGCTGCGGACACTCGTAACCAAGGTAAATATCGCGTAACCACTTCTCTTAGTTACCCGATGTTTACGTTGGTTACGCGTGCAGGCAGCCCTGCTCCTAGCAGCTGCAGACACTCGTAACCAAGATAAATATCGGGTATCCAAGGCCGATGTTTACCTTGGTTACCAGCGTCTGCAGCTGTCAGAAGCCTCCTCCCAGTCTAGTTCCCCTCACTCCCGATCACATGACTCCAATGCCCGCCCCTAAACATCCAGTGCAGGATCCTGTAAAATAACATATGCGTTTGCATACGTTATTTGCTGTAAAAGCAGGATCCGTACTTCCGCTAAAAAAACGTTTTCAGCGGATGTTAAAAAGACGTAGTGTGAAACTAGCCTAAGAGACAGGGGCCTGGGATTGAACAAAGGTTAGGAATTTATGCAAGAAGTATGCAAGAAGATATAGTTGGAAGGTTGTGTGCTTGTATCAAGGAAGGGAATCGGTAGAAAATAAATTTAATCTGATAGAGCTTTTGTTATACTGTTAAAGACCAGTTTTCGAGAAGTAATTAGGTTCTGTTCACATTTGGAAATTTTGTCTGAAGAATACCATGTTTCCCTGAAAATCAGCCCTACCCCTAAATTAAGCCCTAACAAGAGTTTTTGGCCTTTTCAAGGTAAGGCTTAAATATAAGCCCCATCCTGAAAATAAGCATTAGTTGGAGTTCAATAATGAAGTGTCCATGCAGCTAAAAAAGTTAAAGAAAACTGCAGGACACTTCATTTAAGAAAGTAGACACACTTAAAAAGAAAAAAGACAGACCCTGCAATCATACTTACCAGACCCCAAATAGTATGCTGTGGAACGCAAGGACCTGCAGTGGAACACATCAAGGACCTGTGGTGGAATGTGCACACACACACACACACACACACATATTTGGTGATACCATATAGCTCCAGGGACCTGGGATGCAGTGGAAAGCGAGGCTCTGCAGTGGAATGCATCGAGGACCTGCACTGGAATGCATTGATGCTTTCTACTGCAGGTCCTCCATGCGTTCCACCGCAGTTCCTTGTGTTCCACAGCACTGCCAGCCGGAAGCAGTATGGTATCATCTGATGTTTGTGTGTGTGTATGATGTTCCTTCGATCTGATGTGTATGAGTGTGGTGTGTGAAAGTGGAGGGATGCCGGCTGGAAGCAGGGGAGGACTGCTGTGGAGCACACAAGTACTTGCTAGAAGCGCACACTGTGGATCAGGAGGACCTGGGAGAGATGCAGATGTCCTAGGTCTGGTAAATATGATTCTCCTGGGGGGTGTCTGCCCTTTTGGGGGGGTACACTTACCCTAGTCCTACCCCGAAAATAAGCCCTAGTGCAGTTTATGGGGCAAATAATATAAGACAGTGTCTTATTTTCAGGGAAACTCAGTAGTACCATCTGCCAGACCAAAGATGGTACAAAGCTATGAGTTCCATATATGATTTTTTGTCTCTTTCATGTACTTGTCACTCCACTAGTTTTTAACCTGTAACTATGAAAGGAACTCATTTAAAGACATTTCAAGACATTTGAAGCAGGCATTAATTTACTGGGTTACTATGCCATGTTCATTTATTTATTTTTTTTTTCATGGATATCCATGTATAAATAAATAATAAAATATCACCGTTGTCACATATGCTGCCATCTAGTGGCCAAATTATATGTACTGCGTATTGATTTTGTATCTCATATTCCAGCGTACAGTGAAATTGAATACTTCAATCAATAGGAGGCAGGACAGGGTATCCATCCCCTTCTATAAAATAAATAAAACTTTCAATTTGAAGAATATAAAAAATATAGATAAAGATATAAATTAGTAATAAGAGATTTATGGTTGCTACTTTTTGACCCTGCTATTTTCTTATAATTTTTCCATAATGTGAACCATAAATGTGCATATTCAATGTTTTTCTCTGAAGAACTAAACTTTTTGTTAACCGAATGTTTCTTTTTGCTTAGATTTAAACAGAATAAAACGAGGAGAATATGAGCTGATAACACCGATAAGTACTGACGCCGAGGGACGCCATATTTCCAATATTCTTTCCATTAGTCACAAGAAAAGACTGGCAAGAGCTACCTCTAGTAGTCACCAGCCCCTCTACTTTAACGTTACAGCCTTTGGAAGAGAATTTCATCTTAAGTTGAAGCCGAACACTCGTCTCATCGCTCCGGGGGCCGTGGTAGAGTGGCATGAAGGCCCTGTAAATGCTGAAAACAGAAGCCATGTTGGAAATACAAACCACTTTTCAAATAACAGTGAGGAAATCTGGAAGAAGGAGCCATTGTGGACAAATTGTGCTTATGTTGGAGAAATATCAGATATCCCCGGAGCGTCGGTTGCATTAAGTAACTGTGATGGTCTGGTAAGATACATTTTCTAAATATTGTTTTTTTCCTGCTACTACTAATGTCTGTAGTTTTAATTTTGAGGGCAGTATAGCATGAAATGAATAAATACTACAAAACATAATATAGAATTTAATAAAGTCACTATATTTTAATTTATAAAAATCGTCACAGCTTTTAGGGTTGTCAGGCATTGCTTTATCCTAAAGCAGAAATGGCAATTAAAGAATTCTGAAACTATAGTTGTAACCAATCTACTGGATACGACATGACTATTGGACCAATTTGGATCCAACTGATGGGCCCCAATCAAATTTTGGACTGGGGATCAACTGCATCCAGGGGAGCCAAGTGGAGCAGCAGGTCCCATATTTTTTCTGTCGCTCAGTTTCAAGTCAAAGTGCCATAAACTTCAATGGAGCGTTCTTCCCTAGTTCACCCCTGCTTCAGGGATTAACCAGCGGAGAGCATGGGGTACAGGTTCCCTATTCGATGATCAATCTAACAGCGCCCAGACCATTATAACATTAATAACTATCCAGCTAATATTAAGATGCTTAGACCTGAATACTACTTTAACCCCTCCACTGAGTATTTTTATTGCTAATGGGAATCTGTCAGCAGGATTTCAGCCCCTAAACTATTCATATGAGTATGTAGCTATTTCCCAGACAAGTCCAGTAATATCTTTAGATGGCCAGTTCATTACACCAGTATTGAATGGATATACAAATCAGGCTGTAGATCTGAAGCCTGTGTCACTCCAGCTCTATACCTACATAGCATAGCACCGCTTCCTGTTTGACTGGCAGCCTCTGTGCTGTGTGATTTCAGTCACTAGAGATGTCTACCAAGGAGGAGGAGGCGTTGCTGGGCGGGGGATTAGAGCTGGAGTGACAGAGGTCTACAAATAGTTCTTCAGCCTCATTTGTATATCATTTTAAACTCTTGATTTCTCAGTAACGGAGGAACAGACTAGTCATGTAGCGGTATTGCTTGTCTTTGAAAGTGTTATGGGTGCATATATATAGCTTGATGGATAAAATTCTGTTAACAGATTGCCTTTATGGGTAAATATAATGTAAGTGGATTTTTCCTTTTAACTACCTTGGCAATATTGTGTCCGTTTTTTGTGTAGTAGGGGATTCTAGTGATATACACCCAACCCGGACACTCATCATGATGATGATGATGTAAAATTGCCTCAATTTCCCACTTTTAATGCTTCTTGACTGTATACTGGAGTTTACTCTAGGTCCATTCTTTTACACGTTGCACTCCTTAATATGCACCCGGAGCTGACACCAATACTTATCGCACTTGATGCTATTCAGTACTCCACAGGATGGAAGAGGTTTGTCGAAATGCGGTAATGAAAGCCGGCTACTGATGAGAGGAGTGCCCAGAGAATTAAAGTCTACTTTACATGTTTACGTGACGCACGGCTTATATGTGTTACTTGCACGCCTTTGACTTTTTGTATATTGAAATCGTAAGAAAATGTACAGGATGGTATTTATTTCACAGTGCTTCCAAGGTAATAAGTTATGGCGTCCCGACATACAAATTTCCATATTTTTCTTAGCAAAATCCACTTTATTCTGATGAATTAGTCTTTTTTTTAAGTTACGCGTCCTGGCTAACCCTTGAAACTACAAAAATATTATACTTGAAAATGTTAAAGTGTGATCAGTATATTTTCCATGGGAGTCAAACGGGCCTTTAAATCACAAAAAAGATACTGTGTGGCTGAAATGTTTTAGGATAAAATCAGATTGAGGTCATTGCCAGGTAGACTGGAAGACACTTTGGCCTGCATCTCTATGCCACACTAAACACTATTTCTAAAAAACAGCATGAGCGGGCGGGTATTTACTGTGGTAACTCCGTGGTCTACCAGGGTAAACATCTTGAAATCCCAGATACACACTGCTTGTAACCCACATGTGCTGCAAATACTAATTCAATCAGTGTTACAGAGTAAAAAACAACAGCAGCTATTTTGTGTTCATCTAGTTACAGTAGAAACTCCCTTTCCCATGGGACCACATCTAAAAACACATTGGAAGCTGACCTCCTTCAATGGGCTGCTTAAAGAAGACTTTAATAGAAAGCTTTGCTAGTTTCTGTAGTTTATGAAAGCAATTGCTACTTGACTCCATTTGCTTTAGATTTTCATTGGCTTAAATAATTACATCTGACACCTCCAAAAGCTGAAAAACTAAAACTTATATCCCTAAAACGATATTGTTGGACCTATATGTTATAGCAAAGCATAACTCTGTCTTGTTGGGTCTTGGCACGACTCTTTCTTCATCCAAATCAAACCTTCATAGTTAAATGTTTCTTTCTAGAACCCTGTTTCATGAATACGTTTCCAAAGCCTTTCCTGAAGTTATATTTCTATTTACAGGGACACAAAACACATGGGTAGCAGCTGATAAAATGTTAAAGGGGCATTCCCATCTCTAAGATCCTATCCCAATATTTAGGAGATGTAATAATAGTATTAGCAAATACCTCCAATTAGAAATGTAGTATAGTTTTACTTCATATGCATGGTGGTAAAAAGGTAATTATAGCAGGAGCGTTATACTTACCAAGTCACCCGCATGGCTGTAACACTATTTAACGAGCTGTTCATTACCCTCATACATATTACTGATTCCCCTGCCCACCAGCAGTCCCAGAGTCTCTGATTGGTTGCAAGCAGACAGTGCCCCCATCCTGTGTGACAGCGTGCGTGATTGCTTGGAATCACATACGCTGTTTGCATCTTTATAGTGGTGTAATAATAAATAAATAAAAAATTGGTGTTTGGTCCCCCCACATTGTGATATACAGCACAAATAAAGCATACGGCTACAGGCTGCAGCCCCGAGCTGTGTGCTTGTCTTGGCTGTGCAGCAAAATAATAATTTTTTTAAAATTGGTCCTCCCCAATTTTGATACCCAGCCATAAAGATGACAGCTGGGGGCTGGTATTCTCAGGCTGGGTAGGACCATTGTTATTTTGTCCCCCAGCCTAAAAATAGCAGCCTGCAGCCTCCCAGAATTGATGCATCCACTAGATGTGAAAATCCCATTACTTTACCTGACTCATCCCGATTACCCTTGTGCTGTGGCAGTCAGGTTAATATAAAGGGTTAATGACAGCTCACAGCTTCAACAAAGCCCTAGATTAGTAATGAGAGGTGTCTATGAGTCACAACTATTACTAATACTGTGAGTGAAATGAAATAAATACAAACACTGGAAAAATCCTTTATTTGAAATAAAATACAAAGCACTCACCCTTTTTCTCCAATTTTTTAACTCCAAACTCCAAACACCCAGTTCCGACGTAATCCCCATGTGGTCCCACGACTATCCTGGCTCTGGTATATACTGAAGTCACAGCGCACGGGCAAAGAACATGACCACACCCTGTGGATTCAGGCAGAGACTAAGCTGCAGCTGTAGAGCGCTGCCACACCCCAGGCCCTTGGGATACTCGGTTCCGGGTGGTGGATAATGGGGATCACCGTCACAAGTGGCCGTGCCCGGTTCCGTTACCTGGGGGCGCTCGGTAGCAGGGTTATTTTGTATGTCACTTGTGATGCCACTGGCGGGTTGCGGTAATAAGATGTCCCGCCGCTGCTGTGGTTTTAGGGACAGATGGTATAGCAGCAAGTGTGTTCGCACCCTCCACCAGTAGGGGCTTAAGTCCCATGTAGGTGTGCTGCGCCTTGTGGTGCACCAGTAATAAACGACACAGTTCTTGCAGATTAACTTGTATTTACTCACTTGATGTTGCAAGTGCAGTTTGGTACGGCTGGTTAACCGACTTTCCTTTGTCCCAGTGCTGACGTGAGTCCCAGTTGAGCCCTCCGTGCACATGCAGAGCCCTCCGTGCACATGCAGAGCTGATGGTCCCCTTGCCTGAAGCTGTGGGTGACCTGCGGCGCTCCGCTCCTTTTCTTTCCGGGCCCAGTATGACAGGCCTCGCGGTCCCTTGTGGGGTAGGCTACTTCTCTGTGCCCTCTCCCGGGTCCTATATATGAGGCTGTGTCCCTGAGCCTATGGGTGGTGTTGTACCCTGGAAGTCACCACACATGGCTGGATCAGCAGACCGCCTGCAGCTGTCGTCTACTCTGGGGTTCAGTACCCCCTCATGCGTAGTGCCTGGGATCTGTCTACCCTCAGGCTACTACCTCCTAGTCGCCTTTTGGGGGGTCTCCTCACAATCCTCACACCCCTCTCACTCTCTGGCTCCTTTCAACTGTCCTTCCTTAAACGGTCGTTTTTTTTTCTCTGCCAACTCTGCCTAGCAACACCTGTTGCTTCCCACAAGCCACACCCCTTTCCCAGGCTAACAGCTAAGGGATTGATTCTCACACCTGACCACTGTTAACCCTCTACATGCTGCGCCCAGGTCTCAGGAAGTATGCCCCTACCTGTGTGTGAGGTGTGGGTTGTCAGCAGAGGGTGTTCCAGAAAGCCTTAGGATCCTGCAGATCACTGGGGTAGCATATCCCAGGGTGCTGCATTCCCCCTTGGTTAAGACCAGCATGTCCGCGGGCTGAAAACAAGAAAATATGCAAAATATATATTATTTTTAAAACAGCAATAAATAACAAATATACATTTGTAACAGGTTAGTACCCCATACACTTTTCTTCCCACCACCCACAGTCTCTGAGGCCACTATCCGGTGAACCTCTCCGAACGTCCTGGTGACTGTTCCCTGTGGGGACTGTCCTAGGGAGCACATCACCGGTTATGATGGTGATGGGGGTCTCAGCCTGCTTCGCTGCAGACCCTCCCTGCGACTTCTGGCTCACCTTTTAGGGTGTTGGGAACAAAAGTTCAGTTACTGGGTAATCCCAATGAAAAGCACCAAGTGTGCAACTATATACAAATGTTTTTGTGCCACGCCAGTCCTGTGGCTTAGGTCCATAAAAACAAAGGATGGGGAAAAACCTGGATTCTTCCCAAAGGGAGGCACAGTTCTTAAACAAACATTACGAACAGTTGTTAGTGACCCAAAAGTCCATACAGGTCAGTCTCTGTAGGGTCAACATGCTTAATATACATTATTTACATTTTACATACAGTTAATATGTATTTAATGACCATCTTTAGTAGTATTCCCACTCACCTAGTCTGGATGGGGGATGACCAATGTTGCTTCTGTTTGACCTATGCAACTCTGGTGTGTCAATGTTGTCTGTGTTTTGCACTAAACTTAGTATGGTAGGTTGACTTGGTAAGTATCTACGTGTTCTTACCCTTACTGTAGGATTGACAAGGTCAATGTTTGCAGAACGTTCTGGTTC
>NC_134353.1:313739494-313939494 GCF_048569485.1 Anomaloglossus baeobatrachus
CAAGCCATTATACTAGCAAAACACTCAGTGTACCTAGTGGCATCCTATACGTGGCTATTGGACTTTGCTATAGTCCCACTAGTGCAAAGACATTTGCAGAGCGCGTCTGCCTGCGTTGCACACTACAACTCATTCTAACCAAGCCATTATACTAGCAAACACTCAGTGTACCTAGTGGCATCCTATACGTGGCTATTGGACTTTGCTATAGTCCCACTAGTGCAAAGACATTTGCAGAGCGCGTCTGCCTGCGTTGCACACTACAACTCATTCTAACCAAGCCATTATACTAGCAAACACTCAGTGTACCTAGTGGCATCCTATACGTGGCTATTGGACTTTGCTATAGTCCCACTAGTGCAAAGACATTTGCAGAGCGCGTCTGCCTGCGTTGCACACTACAACTCATTCTAACCAAGCCATTATACTAGCAAACACTCAGTGTACCTAGTGGCATCCTATACGTGGCTATTGGACTTTGCTATAGTCCCACTAGTGCAAAGACATTTGCAGAGCGCGTCTGCCTGCGTTGCACACTACAACTCATTCTAACCAAGCCATTATACTAGCAAACACTCAGTGTACCTAGTGCATCCTATACGTGGCTATTGGACTTTGCTATAGTCCCACTAGTGCAAAGACATTTGCAGAGCGCGTCTGCCTGCGTTGCACACTACAACTCATTCTAACCAAGCCATTATACTAGCAAACACTCAGTGTACCTAGTGGCATCCTATACGTGGCTATTGGACTTTGCTATAGTCCCACTAGTGCAAAGACATTTGCAGAGCGCGTCTGCCTGCGTTGCACACTACAACTCATTCTAACCAAGCCATTATACTAGCAAACACTCAGTGTACCTAGTGGCATCCTATACGTGGCTATTGGACTTTGCTATAGTCCCACTAGTGCAAAGACATTTGCAGAGCGCGTCTGCCTGCGTTGCACACTACAACTCATTCTAACCAAGCCATTATACTAGCAAACACTCAGTGTACCTAGTGGCATCCTATACGTGGCTATTGGACTTTGCTATAGTCCCACTAGTGCAAAGACATTTGCAGAGCGCGTCTGCCTGCGTTGCACACTACAACTCATTCTAACCAAGCCATTATACTAGCAAACACTCAGTGTACCTAGTGGCATCCTATACGTGGCTATTGGACTTTGCTATAGTCCCACTAGTGCAAAGACATTTGCAGAGCGCGTCTGCCTGCGTTGCACACTACAACTCATTCTAACCAAGCCATTATACTAGCAAACACTCAGTGTACCTAGTGGCATCCTATACGTGGCTATTGGACTTTGCTATAGTCCCACTAGTGCAAAGACATTTGCAGAGCGCGTCTGCCTGCGTTGCACACTACAACTCATTCTAACCAAGCCATTATACTAGCAAACACTCAGTGTACCTAGTGGCATCCTATACGTGGCTATTGGACTTTGCTATAGTCCCACTAGTGCAAAGACATTTGCAGAGCGCGTCTGCCTGCGTTGCACACTACAACTCATTCTAACCAAGCCATTATACTAGCAAACACTCAGTGTACCTAGTGGCATCCTATACGTGGCTATTGGACTTTGCTATAGTCCCACTAGTGCAAAGACATTTGCAGAGCGCGTCTGCCTGCGTTGCACACTACAACTCATTCTAACCAAGCCATTATACTAGCAAACACTCAGTGTACCTAGTGGCATCCTATACGTGGCTATTGGACTTTGCTATAGTCCCACTAGTGCAAAGACATTTGCAGAGCGCGTCTGCCTGCGTTGCACACTACAACTCATTCTAACCAAGCCATTATACTAGCAAACACTCAGTGTACCTAGTGGCATCCTATACGTGGCTATTGGACTTTGCTATAGTCCCACTAGTGCAAAGACATTTGCAGAGCGCGTCTGCCTGCGTTGCACACTACAACTCATTCTAACCAAGCCATTATACTAGCAAACACTCAGTGTACCTAGTGGCATCCTATACGTGGCTATTGGACTTTGCTATAGTCCCACTAGTGCAAAGACATTTGCAGAGCGCGTCTGCCTGCGTTGCACACTACAACTCATTCTAACCAAGCCATTATACTAGCAAACACTCAGTGTACCTAGTGGCATCCTATACGTGGCTATTGGACTTTGCTATAGTCCCACTAGTGCAAAGACATTTGCAGAGCGCGTCTGCCTGCGTTGCACACTACAACTCATTCTAACCAAGCCATTATACTAGCAAACACTCAGTGTACCTAGTGGCATCCTATACGTGGCTATTGGACTTTGCTATAGTCCCACTAGTGCAAAGACATTTGCAGAGCGCGTCTGCCTGCGTTGCACACTACAACTCATTCTAACCAAGCCATTATACTAGCAAACACTCAGTGTACCTAGTGGCATCCTATACGTGGCTATTGGACTTTGCTATAGTCCCACTAGTGCAAAGACATTTGCAGAGCGCGTCTGCCTGCGTTGCACACTACAACTCATTCTAACCAAGCCATTATACTAGCAAACACTCAGTGTACCTAGTGGCATCCTATACGTGGCTATTGGACTTTGCTATAGTCCCACTAGTGCAAAGACATTTGCAGAGCGCGTCTGCCTGCGTTGCACACTACAACTCATTCTAACCAAGCCATTATACTAGCAAACACTCAGTGTACCTAGTGGCATCCTATACGTGGCTATTGGACTTTGCTATAGTCCCACTAGTGCAAAGACATTTGCAGAGCGCGTCTGCCTGCGTTGCACACTACAACTCATTCTAACCAAGCCATTATACTAGCAAACACTCAGTGTACCTAGTGGCATCCTATACGTGGCTATTGGACTTTGCTATAGTCCCACTAGTGCAAAGACATTTGCAGAGCGCGTCTGCCTGCGTTGCACACTACAACTCATTCTAACCAAGCCATTATACTAGCAAACACTCAGTGTACCTAGTGGCATCCTATACGTGGCTATTGGACTTTGCTATAGTCCCACTAGTGCAAAGACATTTGCAGAGCGCGTCTGCCTGCGTTGCACACTACAACTCATTCTAACCAAGCCATTATACTAGCAAACACTCAGTGTACCTAGTGGCATCCTATACGTGGCTATTGGACTTTGCTATAGTCCCACTAGTGCAAAGACATTTGCAGAGCGCGTCTGCCTGCGTTGCACACTACAACTCATTCTAACCAAGCCATTATACTAGCAAACACTCAGTGTACCTAGTGGCATCCTATACGTGGCTATTGGACTTTGCTATAGTCCCACTAGTGCAAAGACATTTGCAGAGCGCGTCTGCCTGCGTTGCACACTACAACTCATTCTAACCAAGCCATTATACTAGCAAACACTCAGTGTACCTAGTGGCATCCTATACGTGGCTATTGGACTTTGCTATAGTCCCACTAGTGCAAAGACATTTGCAGAGCGCGTCTGCCTGCGTTGCACACTACAACTCATTCTAACCAAGCCATTATACTAGCAAACACTCAGTGTACCTAGTGGCATCCTATACGTGGCTATTGGACTTTGCTATAGTCCCACTAGTGCAAAGACATTTGCAGAGCGCGTCTGCCTGCGTTGCACACTACAACTCATTCTAACCAAGCCATTATACTAGCAAACACTCAGTGTACCTAGTGGCATCCTATACGTGGCTATTGGACTTTGCTATAGTCCCACTAGTGCAAAGACATTTGCAGAGCGCGTCTGCCTGCGTTGCACACTACAACTCATTCTAACCAAGCCATTATACTAGCAAACACTCAGTGTACCTAGTGGCATCCTATACGTGGCTATTGGACTTTGCTATAGTCCCACTAGTGCAAAGACATTTGCAGAGCGCGTCTGCCTGCGTTGCACACTACAACTCATTCTAACCAAGCCATTATACTAGCAAACACTCAGTGTACCTAGTGGCATCCTATACGTGGCTATTGGACTTTGCTATAGTCCCACTAGTGCAAAGACATTTGCAGAGCGCGTCTGCCTGCGTTGCACACTACAACTCATTCTAACCAAGCCATTATACTAGCAAACACTCAGTGTACCTAGTGGCATCCTATACGTGGCTATTGGACTTTGCTATAGTCCCACTAGTGCAAAGACATTTGCAGAGCGCGTCTGCCTGCGTTGCACACTACAACTCATTCTAACCAAGCCATTATACTAGCAAACACTCAGTGTACCTAGTGGCATCCTATACGTGGCTATTGGACTTTGCTATAGTCCCACTAGTGCAAAGACATTTGCAGAGCGCGTCTGCCTGCGTTGCACACTACAACTCATTCTAACCAAGCCATTATACTAGCAAACACTCAGTGTACCTAGTGGCATCCTATACGTGGCTATTGGACTTTGCTATAGTCCCACTAGTGCAAAGACATTTGCAGAGCGCGTCTGCCTGCGTTGCACACTACAACTCATTCTAACCAAGCCATTATACTAGCAAACACTCAGTGTACCTAGTGGCATCCTATACGTGGCTATTGGACTTTGCTATAGTCCCACTAGTGCAAAGACATTTGCAGAGCGCGTCTGCCTGCGTTGCACACTACAACTCATTCTAACCAAGCCATTATACTAGCAAACACTCAGTGTACCTAGTGGCATCCTATACGTGGCTATTGGACTTTGCTATAGTCCCACTAGTGCAAAGACATTTGCAGAGCGCGTCTGCCTGCGTTGCACACTACAACTCATTCTAACCAAGCCATTATACTAGCAAACACTCAGTGTACCTAGTGGCATCCTATACGTGGCTATTGGACTTTGCTATAGTCCCACTAGTGCAAAGACATTTGCAGAGCGCGTCTGCCTGCGTTGCACACTACAACTCATTCTAACCAAGCCATTATACTAGCAAACACTCAGTGTACCTAGTGGCATCCTATACGTGGCTATTGGACTTTGCTATAGTCCCACTAGTGCAAAGACATTTGCAGAGCGCGTCTGCCTGCGTTGCACACTACAACTCATTCTAACCAAGCCATTATACTAGCAAACACTCAGTGTACCTAGTGGCATCCTATACGTGGCTATTGGACTTTGCTATAGTCCCACTAGTGCAAAGACATTTGCAGAGCGCGTCTGCCTGCGTTGCACACTACAACTCATTCTAACCAAGCCATTATACTAGCAAACACTCAGTGTACCTAGTGGCATCCTATACGTGGCTATTGGACTTTGCTATAGTCCCACTAGTGCAAAGACATTTGCAGAGCGCGTCTGCCTGCGTTGCACACTACAACTCATTCTAACCAAGCCATTATACTAGCAAACACTCAGTGTACCTAGTGGCATCCTATACGTGGCTATTGGACTTTGCTATAGTCCCACTAGTGCAAAGACATTTGCAGAGCGCGTCTGCCTGCGTTGCACACTACAACTCATTCTAACCAAGCCATTATACTAGCAAACACTCAGTGTACCTAGTGGCATCCTATACGTGGCTATTGGACTTTGCTATAGTCCCACTAGTGCAAAGACATTTGCAGAGCGCGTCTGCCTGCGTTGCACACTACAACTCATTCTAACCAAGCCATTATACTAGCAAACACTCAGTGTACCTAGTGGCATCCTATACGTGGCTATTGGACTTTGCTATAGTCCCACTAGTGCAAAGACATTTGCAGAGCGCGTCTGCCTGCGTTGCACACTACAACTCATTCTAACCAAGCCATTATACTAGCAAACACTCAGTGTACCTAGTGGCATCCTATACGTGGCTATTGGACTTTGCTATAGTCCCACTAGTGCAAAGACATTTGCAGAGCGCGTCTGCCTGCGTTGCACACTACAACTCATTCTAACCAAGCCATTATACTAGCAAACACTCAGTGTACCTAGTGGCATCCTATACGTGGCTATTGGACTTTGCTATAGTCCCACTAGTGCAAAGACATTTGCAGAGCGCGTCTGCCTGCGTTGCACACTACAACTCATTCTAACCAAGCCATTATACTAGCAAACACTCAGTGTACCTAGTGGCATCCTATACGTGGCTATTGGACTTTGCTATAGTCCCACTAGTGCAAAGACATTTGCAGAGCGCGTCTGCCTGCGTTGCACACTACAACTCATTCTAACCAAGCCATTATACTAGCAAACACTCAGTGTACCTAGTGGCATCCTATACGTGGCTATTGGACTTTGCTATAGTCCCACTAGTGCAAAGACATTTGCAGAGCGCGTCTGCCTGCGTTGCACACTACAACTCATTCTAACCAAGCCATTATACTAGCAAACACTCAGTGTACCTAGTGGCATCCTATACGTGGCTATTGGACTTTGCTATAGTCCCACTAGTGCAAAGACATTTGCAGAGCGCGTCTGCCTGCGTTGCACACTACAACTCATTCTAACCAAGCCATTATACTAGCAAACACTCAGTGTACCTAGTGGCATCCTATACGTGGCTATTGGACTTTGCTATAGTCCCACTAGTGCAAAGACATTTGCAGAGCGCGTCTGCCTGCGTTGCACACTACAACTCATTCTAACCAAGCCATTATACTAGCAAACACTCAGTGTACCTAGTGGCATCCTATACGTGGCTATTGGACTTTGCTATAGTCCCACTAGTGCAAAGACATTTGCAGAGCGCGTCTGCCTGCGTTGCACACTACAACTCATTCTAACCAAGCCATTATACTAGCAAACACTCAGTGTACCTAGTGGCATCCTATACGTGGCTATTGGACTTTGCTATAGTCCCACTAGTGCAAAGACATTTGCAGAGCGCGTCTGCCTGCGTTGCACACTACAACTCATTCTAACCAAGCCATTATACTAGCAAACACTCAGTGTACCTAGTGGCATCCTATACGTGGCTATTGGACTTTGCTATAGTCCCACTAGTGCAAAGACATTTGCAGAGCGCGTCTGCCTGCGTTGCACACTACAACTCATTCTAACCAAGCCATTATACTAGCAAACACTCAGTGTACCTAGTGGCATCCTATACGTGGCTATTGGACTTTGCTATAGTCCCACTAGTGCAAAGACATTTGCAGAGCGCGTCTGCCTGCGTTGCACACTACAACTCATTCTAACCAAGCCATTATACTAGCAAACACTCAGTGTACCTAGTGGCATCCTATACGTGGCTATTGGACTTTGCTATAGTCCCACTAGTGCAAAGACATTTGCAGAGCGCGTCTGCCTGCGTTGCACACTACAACTCATTCTAACCAAGCCATTATACTAGCAAACACTCAGTGTACCTAGTGGCATCCTATACGTGGCTATTGGACTTTGCTATAGTCCCACTAGTGCAAAGACATTTGCAGAGCGCGTCTGCCTGCGTTGCACACTACAACTCATTCTAACCAAGCCATTATACTAGCAAACACTCAGTGTACCTAGTGGCATCCTATACGTGGCTATTGGACTTTGCTATAGTCCCACTAGTGCAAAGACATTTGCAGAGCGCGTCTGCCTGCGTTGCACACTACAACTCATTCTAACCAAGCCATTATACTAGCAAACACTCAGTGTACCTAGTGGCATCCTATACGTGGCTATTGGACTTTGCTATAGTCCCACTAGTGCAAAGACATTTGCAGCACGTCTGCCTGCGTTGCACACTCCAACTAATTATAACTAAGTTGCATTGTCAGGGATATTTATTCTTTATTATTCTGCTGTTAATAAAGCTAGACCACCACTGCAATCTTCACCACCTCTCAATTTTTACTACCACATTTTCAGTCCACAATCTTGTCGCAATCAACATGAGTGGCAAAATGACAGATGCTGGTGGAAAGGGGAAGAGGCGTGGTGGAAAAGGCAAAAAAGGTTTTGTCCGTGGGGAAGGTGGCAAAGCTCCATTATCATCTGCTGAAGATAGACCATCTACCAGCAAAAGTAAGATGTCTACTACTTACCGTGGACAATCCGATGTGCTCCCTTTTTTACGGACACGAACAACAGGAAGAAAGGTAGATGATGGGCAAAAAAGGAAAATGCTTGAATGGATCTCAAGTGGTCCAACAAGTGCCCTCTCAGCCACTTCAAGTACCGCATCCAAAAAACACCAGTCCTCTGAGTTGTCATCCCAATCACACTTGATTTCTCCCAGCTCTGAAGTCTCCATCAGCCCTGCACAGTATGGTGGAACTGAGATGGCTGAGTCTGCAGAGCTGTTCAGTCACACTATAGCCTGGGAATCAGAGGTCTGCTCCCAAGCTACAGTGAGTACAGAACAGGAAATGGTCTGCAGTGATGCCCAGAACCTTTGTGACTCAGATTCAGGCCGTGAGGACCAAGTTTCTGAGCATAATGTTGACCCTTTGTCACAAACTGTAACACCTGTGGTTATAGACAATGAGGAACATACTGATGAAGATGAGACGCAGATACCCGATTGGGATGACAACTTAAATATTCCGTCAGGGCAAGAAGAGGCTCGGTCTGAGGGGGAGGGGAGTGCAAACACAACAATTGATGATGACGTTCTAGATCCCACCTACTGTCAACCCCCAGTCAGGCACTCGAGGAGGTCAACAGAGGCGGTGGAGGAGGATGCAACCGACGACGAAGTTACCTTGCGCCTTCCTGGACAGAGTCGGAGCACTGGTAGCACGTCTACAACTGCATCCTCAGCCACCACTCTGCCTATGAGCATTATTCGGGGTGGATCAACAGGTCGCATGGCCTCTAAGCCTTGCCTAGCCTGGTCCTTTTTTCACATCGAAAAAGATCGCCCAACTCATGTGATATGTAACATTTGTCATGATTCTCTTAGTAGAGGTCAAAAGCTCAGCAGTTTGACAACTTCTTCCATGAATCGTCACATGAATAAATATCATAAGTCCCGGTGGGAAGCTCACCGTGCTGCAATGCGGCCTAGCGGAGCGAACCATCCACCGCCCGCCCCTTCCACTGCATCCGCGCGCTCTTCATCTTCTAGGACTGTGGGGACAGCTGCCACACCTGTTTTTCCACGCAAAACTTCCACCACTGTAACCGCAACAGGCAGTTTGCTTGTAAGGTCGTCAGTTGGTTTGGAAGGGGAAACAAGTGAGTGTGTACAGCTCTCTCAGACATCGATAGCACCAACGTTGGATGAAGGCAACATCATGTCTCCGCCTGCACTTTCCTCACAAACCTGCATTTTTCCAGGGACACCCTACTCAACACCGTCTACACACAGCAGCCAGATCTCTGTCCCTCAGATGTGGTCAAATAAAAGGCCACTTCCTCCGACCCATGACAAAGCTAAGAGGTTGACTCTATCCCTCTGTAAGCTGTTGGCTACCGAAATGCTGCCTTTCCGCCTAGTGGACACACAGGATTTTAGAGACCTTATGTCTGTCGCTGTGCCCCAGTACCAGATGCCTAGTCGCCACTACTTCTCTAAGAAAGGTGTGCCCGCGCTACACCAGCATGTCGCACACAACATCACCGCTTCCTTGAGAAACTCTGTGTGTGAACGGGTGCATTTCACCACCGATACTTGGACCAGTAAGCATGGACAGGGACGTTACATGTCGCTGACTGGGCACTGGGTAACTATGGTGATAGATGGTGAAGGGTCTGCTGCACAAGTCTTGCCGTCCCCACGACTTGTGTGTCAATCCTCTGTCTGTCCAAGTTCCGCCACTGCTTCTGCATCCTCCACCTCATCTGGGTCCTCCACCTCCGCCCCAAGCCTGCCTGGTCAGGCCACCAGCGTTCTCACTGCGCAGAAGGAATCACGCACCCCTCATTACTATGCTGGCAGCAGAGCGCAACGGCATCAGGCGGTCTTTAGCTTGACATGTCTTGGTAATAAGAGTCACACAGCTGAGGAGTTGTGGTCAGCTTTGCGGTCCGAGTTTAATAAATGGTTGTCTCCACTCAAACTGCAGCCTGGTAAGGCCGTGTGCGACAATGCTGCAAACCTGGGTGCGGCACTTCGCCTGGGCAAGGTGACACACGTACCTTGTATGGCTCACGTGTTGAACCTTGTCGTGCAGCAATTTTTAACACACTATCCCGGCCTAGATGGCCTTCTGAACAGGGCACGAAAACTGTCAGCTCACTTCCGCCGTTCAAGCGCCGCAGCAGAGCGACTTGCATCGCTCCAGAAGTCTTTCGGCCTGCCGGTTCATCGCCTGAAATGCGATGTGGCGACACGCTGGAATTCAACTCTCCACATGTTACAGCGACTGTGGCAGCACCGCAGAGCCCTGGTGCAATACGTCATGACGTATAGCCTGGGCCAACGAGATGCAGAGGTGGGGCAGATCACCCTGATGGAGTGGTCTCAGATCAAGGACCTATGCACCCTTCTGCACAGTTTCGACATGGCGACGAATATGTTTAGCGCTGACAATGCCATTATCAGCATGACGATTCCAGTCATTTACATGCTGGAGCACACGCTAAACACTATTCGGAGTCAGGGGGTGGGACAACATGAAGGGGAGGAACTACAGGAGGATTCATATGCGCAAGGGACAACAACATCACCAAGGTCCAGACGTTCATCATCACCAACGCAGCAGGCATGGGACCATGGGGGACAGGGATCGACAAGGGCGCATAGTAGCAGGCGAAATGTTGAGCAAGGTGCAGGAGAACATGAAGAAATGGAGGACGAACTGTCCATGGACATGGAAGACTCAGCGGATGAGGGAGACCTTGGTCAAATTTCAGTTGAAAGAGGTTGGGGTCAGATGTCAGAGGAAGAAAGAACGGGTAGCACCTCTATGCCACAAACACAGCATGGACTTGGTCCGCATGGCTGCGCAAGACACATGAGTGCCTTTTTGTTGCACTACCTCCAACATGACAGTCGTATTGTCAAAATTAGAAGTGATGATGACTACTGGATTGCCACACTATTAGATCCCCGGTACAAGTCCAAATTTTGTGACATAATTCCAGCCATAGAAAGGGACGCACGTATGCAGGAGTATCAGCAGAAGCTGTTACTAGATCTTAGCTCGGCTTTTCCACCAAACAACCGTGCAGGTGCAGGGAGTGAATCTCCCAGTTGTAACTTGACAAACATGGGACGGTCTCGTCATCTTCAACAGTCTACCCGTACCAGTAGGACCTTTTCTGGTGCCGGTAACAGCAATTTTATGGAATCTTTTCATAATTTTTTTAGACCCTCTTTTGCAAGGCCACCAGAGACAACAAGTCTGACACATAGTCAACGGCTGGAGAGGATGATACAGGAGTATCTCCAAATGAACATCGATGCCATGACTGTGCAACTGGAGCCTTGCTCCTTTTGGGCTTCAAACCTACAAAAATGGCCAGAGCTCGCAACTTACGCCTTGGAGATTTTGTCGTGTCCAGCTGCCAGCGTTGTCTCTGAACGTGTATTCAGTGCTGCTGGGTGTGTGCTGACAGATAAGCGCACGCGTCTGTCCAGTGACAATGTGGACAGACTGACGTTCATCAAAATGAACAAGTCATGGATCCAGAAGGAATTTACTACCCCTGTGTCATCCTGGGGAGAGTAAATGCTTGTGGATTTGGAATGTGCTTGATGCAAATCAAAACATCCTGTTTGCAACTAGGGCCCAAGTGCTGCCACTGATGGGGTGGGTGTCTGTGTGGCCCAATTTTTGGAAAAAAGGGAGACTCCGCTTGGAGTAACCCTTGCTTGCTGTGTTTTTAAAAGAAGCCAAGATGAACAGAGCTGGGATCAGGAAAGACTTTGCTACCTACCCCGGTGTCATCCTGTGGACGGCTAAGAATAGCGTATTTTTGAATGTGCTTGATGCAAATCAAAACATCCTGTTTGCAACTAGGGCCCAAGTGCTGCCACTGATGGGGTGGGTGTCTGTGTGGCCCAATTTTTGGAAAAAAGGGAGACTCCGCTTGGAGTAACCCTTGCTTGCTGTGTTTTTAAAAGAAGCCAAGATGAACAGAGCTGGGATCAGGAAAGACTTTGCTACCTACCCCGGTGTCATCCTGGGGACGGCTAAGAATAGCGTATTTTTGAATGTGCTTGATGCAAATCAAAACATCCTGTTTGCAACTAGGGCCCAAGTGCTGCCACTGATGGGGTGGGTGTCTGTGTGGCCCAATTTTTGGAAAAAAGGGAGACTCCGCTTGGAGTAACCCTTGCTTGCTGTGTTTTTAAAAGAAGCCAAGATGAACAGAGCTGGGATCAGGAAAGACTTTGCTACCTACCCCGGTGTCATCCTGTGGACGGCTAAGAATAGCGTATTTTTGAATGTGCTTGATGCAAATCAAAACATCCTGTTTGCAACTAGGGCCCAAGTGCTGCCACTGATGGGGTGGGTGTCTGTGTGGCCCAATTTTTGGAAAAAAGGGAGACTCCGCTTGGAGTAACCCTTGCTTGCTGTGTTTTAAAAGAAGCCAAGATGAACAGAGCTGGGATCAGGAAAGACTTTGCTACCTACCCCGGTGTCATCCTGTGGACGGCTAAGAATAGCGTATTTTTGAATGTGCTTGATGCAAATCAAAACATCCTGTTTGCAACTAGGGCCCAAGTGCTGCCACTGATGGGGTGGGTGTCTGTGTGGCCCAATTTTTGGAAAAAAGGGAGACTCCGCTTGGAGTAACCCTTGCTTGCTGTGTTTTTAAAAGAAGCCAAGATGAACAGAGCTGGGATCAGGAAAGACTTTGCTACCTACCCCGGTGTCATCCTGGGGACGGTTAAGAATAGCGTATTTTTGAATGTGCTTGATGCAAATCTAGCTGTGAAGTGTACAACTGGGGCCCAAGTGCTGCCACTGAAGGGGTGGGTGTGTGTGGGGCCCAATTTTTGGAAAAAAGGGAGACTCCGCTTGGAGTAACCCTTGCTTGCTGTGTTTTTAAAAGAAGCCAAGATGAACAGAGCTGGGATCAGGAAAGACTTTGCTACCTACCCCGGTGTCATCCTGGGGACGGATAAGAATGGCGTATTTTTGAATGTGCTTGATGCAAATCTAGCTGTGAAGTGTACAACTGGGGCACAACTGCTGCCACTGAAGG
Organism: Anomaloglossus baeobatrachus; assembly: GCF_048569485.1. Taxonomy (NCBI): domain Eukaryota; kingdom Metazoa; phylum Chordata; class Amphibia; order Anura; family Aromobatidae; genus Anomaloglossus; species Anomaloglossus baeobatrachus. The sequence goes on from NC_134353.1 coordinate 313,752,422, forward strand.
GGTGGGTGTGTGGGGCCCAATTTTTGGAAAAAAGGGAGACTCCGCTTGGAGTCACCTTGCGGTGTTTTACATGACTTTAGAAGGGCGTGCCATGCCTATATCTGTGTGTCCTCCTCTTTTTCCTTGTCCAGCTGTTTTGTTTTCGCATGAGTACATGTCCTTGTCACTTTCCCATGTGTTTGTGTTGTGTTGTGAGTTGTTTGTCACCTTTTGGACACCTTTGAGGGTGTTTTCTAGGTGTTTTACTGTGTTTGTGATTGCCTGCCATTGTTTCCTATGGGCTCGAGTTCGGTTCGTCGAACGTTCGACGAGCCGAACTCGAGCCAGACCCCCCGTTCGGCGAACCGCCTCGAGCCGAACCGGGACCGGTTCGCTCATCTCTACCCAGGAGTGCTCAATCAGGAGGCATAACCCTGTAATCTAAGAAAAAGACTGATGGTACATCTTATCTTTCTAATGTGAACAGGTGCAAACTGAATATGAAACATAGTAACAAAAATTACTCAGTTGCACACTGCAGTGCTAAGATATGTGGAACAATGAATATGGGAATATAGACATGCATTACTGCTATGAAAAAACATGCAAAAATTGAGATACTTAGCACACAAGATTGGCTAGATTCTATATGAGCTTGACATCCAGCGGCAAGGTGACCTCATGTTTGTTTGGTCCCTATTTGGGCTTGGAAAAGAGGCTGGAATGAGAAGTGAGTATCAGCTTTTTTATTTTAATAGCTAAAAACATGTGGAATCAGAAAGGGTTGTCCTAGTAGGGACAACCTCTATAAAGACTGGTCTGTGGCGGTCTGAAAAGATGGACACTTTCAGTAAAAAGTACAAATTAATTCCATGTGAACTTTATTTTGGTGACAGTGATGGCGCTCTAATTTGAATCCGATTTTCATAGGGATGAAGCTTGGACCCACGGATTCAATGTTGAAATGCAGTGTGAACAGGACTCTATATTTCATTTATTTTATCTTAGAGCTATTTTTTTATGGAAATGTTAATACTAACATTATATAGGCTGAATACTATTGTAGACATTTGAGTAGCACTATTTATCTCTTCCTTCAGAAGCAATATGTCTCAAATCGTTTCCCATAGATTGGAAATTTCACCATCTGAAATAACATCTGTTAGAGTAATGGGAAGTTAAACAGGATTCACTGCATGACTGACCACCCACATTTCACAGCAAAGAATAGCAGTAAAAGAACAGATAAGGAGGTGACACGTTGATGAGGGCATTGTAGTATACAAAGCAAAAGGGACAATATAGTTTATATTGTATCTGTATGTTAGTTTTTATTATTAAATAACAATGCTGGACCATCTCTTCTTGGAACTCAGTGTTATGCTATTCCTTTGATATTCCTTCAGAAAATGCATAAATAAATCATATTGCATACTTAATATAGCTATCAAGGAAATCTGAAAACTTTCAGGTTTTCATGACACAATTATTCTCTTTTTATTCAAAGACTAGAATATCCCTAATTTGAGGATCATGCATTACTACCGACTAATTTACCTCATTTTGGATATGTTCAAAATTGCAACTGGCAATTTAATTTAGATCATATAATCCTATTAAGAAATTACACTACAATTAAATAGAATCTACCAGCATAATTTTATAATGTAAAAATATGGCTGTAATGGCTCTGTAATTCTGATTACATTGATATGTCTGGTGAAGAAATCCACTGTTGTTGTGTGACGCCCTGGACTAGCCAGGTAGTCACAGATAGACCCCCGCACTACACCTGTTCCCCTATAAGGTGTCATCCCACCATTAAAACCTAGTCACCTCTCTCAGTGCTTGATGGACACACCAGGGGGCGGAGCCAGGTGGTTGACCATGTCCACCGAGGAGTTCAGAGGGCCTGAGGCAGGAAACACAAGCTCAGTTTTTTAGTCAGTAGTTGTCAGTAGTGAGAAGAGGCTGACAGGTGCCAGGGTTGGAGCCCGGGAACCTTTGGCTAGGAGGCAAATGGTGGCCTTAGCCTGCAAGAGCCGTGATGACGGCTCGGTGGAACCGTGGTGGACCAGAACAGGGTAGTGGCCCGCCGGTACCGACCCGGGGAACCGACTCGAAAACCGGAGCACACAGGGGGGTACTCAGACCCTGAAACTATTTCCAGAATCCACTGGACTGAGTTAATTAACTGATTGCGGTCTGGACTATAGGTCCTTTCCCACCCAAGTCCCAACTGAAGACAAGAGCCCACCGAGGGGGATAGAAAGCCACCGCACAGGCAGAGAGGTCCCACGGGCCAGCGTCTGCGGGCAAAAAGGCTCTCCCGACATTCACAAAGCCGGGGAGCGGACTCCCGTTGCTGAAGCGCAGGCAGCCCAAGTACACAACATGGTGCAGGAGACCACGACCACTGAACCGGGTGGGGGACCAGACGCAGCCAGCTGCGGGCACCGACCACCATTAACTTGGTTTACCAGAGACCTGTGTGTGTCAATAACAGTGAGTACAACAGTGCTATCCAGCCGCGCACTGCCCTGCACCGCCAAGCTATTCCCAACGGGTCCCGGGGCCATCATCCCTACCCACAGAGGGGTTAACATCTTGCTGCACTACCATCTCCCCTGGGTGCCCCGTAACTTCAGCGATGGGGTCTACTTTCACCACAGCCCGTGGGTGGCGTCACGAACTCAAGCGTGGCTCCGGCCGTGCACCTACCTAAACCCCACCAAAAGCGCCAGCACCCCCTTTCAGAGCAAAGTGACCCCGAGTCCGGAGGCGCTCGAGCCACCCACCAACGAGCCCGGATCTGAGTGGCTCAGCTGCAGCCAAGCGGGGCGGTATAGTTGTTCCTTTTTAGTTACTATTTGAAGTTTTCTGCTAAATAGATTTGGGTGCTCAAGGGCCAGACTGTACACTGGGTCTTCTCCTTCCTATCTGTACTTCTTCAGCGTTTCCGCCTATTTCTTCTGTTTGAAATCTCAGCAATGACCTGTCATTCAATTACTGGAGGCAGGCGAAGGAACTATGGAATCATAGACAGGGAGGAGAAGACTCAGTGTTCAGTTTGGCCCCGGCGCACCCAAATCTAGTTAGCAGAAAACTTCAAGTGCAGATTACAGTAGAACCATGAAGCGGATTTCTTCACCAAAGATATCATTTTAATCTATATTAAAGCATGTCTTTAGTTTACAAAATCATGCTGACAGGTTCTCTTTATAAGGAAGACAAAACACACTAATCATCAGTCTTTATTAAGCATTGACGTTAATTACTTAGAATAAGTGCAACCAGAAGTCAAATCTTTGTCCACTTAATGCTTACTTTCATTTAAATTTTCCTTATCATGCTTTAGAATTCTTCCTAAAGGCTTTTCTTACAAGGCTAGGGGGTCCTCTATAAGAATGTTTGCTGCCTCAGCTTTCTTTTGCACCTGTATTCTCAGGCCCTGCTAAATCACCCATGAGATTTGAGCAGCCTTGTGTATGCCCAAGGCATGGTACCATTCACTCAACATCAAGAACTCATTCTCATTGTATGCCAGCAAAGCAGTTGTCCTTGTTTCAGTGTCTGCCTTCCAGTTATAAGATCATATACAAGGAACAAAAGAATGCACAATGATGCTCATATATGCCTGAAGGTAGATTTGTCTTTCTGCTTCACATTTTTTTTTCTTGCATAAATTAGATATACATTAAAAAATTAAATTTACTGTATGAATAAAATTATTAGTTTCTTTAGCTCAGAAGGCAAGATGTCCAGTGAACGACTATATAATGTAAAGTTCATTATTCCAGAAAAAAAATGATGGCAAGCCATTTGATATGATGCTGGATTATATTTACAAGTGGAAGCAAACGTTTTTGTTTATGGGTTGAAATGGATATAGCTTGCTATTAATTTATTTTCCCTTTTACACTAAATCAGTCTCTCTAAAGATGTTATTGACAAATAGATTTTACTTCGAATTCTCTCTATTTGCTAGTAATGTATCGTAGGTGGTTGATCTTGTACAAGGGGCTGCTGACAAGTCTTTGCTTTGTGATTTTTTTTGTTTCTATGGTAACGAATGATACATCACATGGAAGCCTTATGAGTCTAATACATGTTTTCAAAATGTTGTGTTTGTTGCTTATGGCAAAAGTGTTTTACACACGCGGGAAAACAAAATGGCGGAGTCTAATGCGATATTCACAGCAACTGTGAGAAGAAAAGTGATAAAATTCTTGTGTCTGCAAGGAAAGTCCACAATGGTTATTCATGGTGATATGTCACAAACATTGGGGGATCAACGCACTTCATATTCCACAGTTAAGAACTGGGTTGCCAAATTTAAAATGGGCCATTTCAGCACCAATGATCAGGAACGTCTTGAATGACCGAAAGTGGTTATTGTTCCAGAGATTGTTGAGGCTGCGCACAACCTCATACCAAAGAATCAACACATTTCAGCTAAAGTAATAGCAGACATCATGGTGATTTCCCGTGAACATGTTTGTGCCATATCCATGAATATTTGGACATGAGGAAGCTATCTACAAAGTGGGTCCTCAATGTTTGACAACAGATCAGACAAGCAAGCGAGTAAAAACTTCCCGGTCCATTTGTCAGCGTTTCCAGACTGCTAAGAAGTTCCCGGATTTACTGATCCCTATGGATGAGACCTGAATTTATTTGTATGACCCTGAAAACAAGGAGAAGTCAAAAGACTGGAGGCACAGTGGTTCTCCTCATCCAAAGAAGTTCAAGGTGGAAAAATCAGCCACTAACCTGATGGCGTCTGTGTTCTGGGATAAGGAGGGCATGCTGCTAGTGGATTACCTTCAAAAGGGTTCCACCATCAATGCAAGGTATTACATTGAATTTTTGGACCAATTGAAGGCAGCTCTGAAAGTCAAAAGGCACGGCAAGCTGTCCAAATGAATATTGTTCCAACAAGACAATGCCTCCGCTAGTACTGCACAAGCGACCATAGCGAAATTGGCAGAGCTGGCTTCCAGATGGATGACCACCCACCTTATTCACCAGATCTAGCTCCCTCCAACCATCATCTGTTTCCAAACCTGAAGAAAGACCTCAAGGGTACCAAATTTCACACCATTTCTGATGCCATGGCTGCTACAGATGCCTGGTTTGAGGCTCAACTGAAATCCTTCTTTTTGCTAGGCTTACGGAACTTGGAATACTGATGTAAGAAGTGTGTTGACATCAGTGGAGAGTATGTGGAATAAATGTAAAGTTTCATCATCCTATCTCGTTTCTTTCTGGGTAAAGCCAAAGACTTATCAACAGCCCCGCATAGAAACACAAGTTCATAAGTAATTATCTTGTATTAGGATATCAAGCTGTTAGAAAATATAAGGTGAGTATATGATGATCATTACGATGGTGATGATGATGATGATGATGAAATATGGCTTAGCCATGATCATTGTGAAAAACATGGCTGCAAATAAATATACTATTAGAGGCATATAAAGGTACAGAAAAGTACTTTTCATTGGATCCTTGTGATTTTATTAGCTTTTGGTGTGACCTTGTTTACCCATATCTTCATAAAAGCTATTTTAAGCAAATATACTGATATCATGGATATGGGCAATGGTTGGTCCTTTCTTATTAGGCATGTCTATGGATTCTGAGGAGCCCTTGTGCTCTATAGGCCACATTTAGCCATCCATGAAATACATACACGCTCTTATCCATGTTTATTATGGACAGAGAACATACACATTATCACATTATCACTAGATTTGAGCGAGTACCTAACTATTCGTATTCGCTATACTCATAACGAATACTGTCTACTACTCACGTATTCATTTTGAATAGCTTGTGCAATGCAAGTCAATAGGGAAAAACTTGCAAAGTATCGAGTAACCCAAATGCCGTACTATTCGTGTAAATAGTGTGGCATTCAGGTTACTCATTACTTTCGAGTATTGCCCATTGACTTGCATTGCACACGCTATTTGGAATGAATACAAGAGTATTAGACAGTACTTGTTATGAGTATAGCAAGTATGAATAGTTAGGTACTCGCTCAACTCTAATTATCCTCTCTGTTGTTCACATGTCCGTTTATGTTTGCGGATAGTGTGCAAAAAAACCAGACATGTCCATTTTTTATTAGGGCCACAAATAAATAATACTCATACAGGCCTGTGGTCCACAAAAAATCATTCACAGCACACAATGGGCAGTGCATGCGCTCTTTGTTTTTGATATCGTAATGGATAGGAGAAGATTTGTAATTTATACATTTTTCTCATAAAAGATAAGCACTGATGACACTGATGATAAAAACTGATCTACTGACCAAACACTTATGAAACACTTATGAAAATCGGTCCGTTTTTTGCATAAGAGAAACATGATTGATGTCTGAATGGGGTCTTAGAACTTTGTGATAATTGTGAGGATACCTTAGCGGGAAGCAATAAATGAAGACTATACAGCGAGGCAAAAGTAGTGGAATAATGAGTAGAATGGCTTTATTCAATGCGAGTACTATTGTATACATGACTTCCAATGGAACATCTTTTTCCCCACCACATTCAGAACCATTGCATGCCTCTTGCCTCTGTAAATATTGAAAATTGCCAGTAAATGCTTTCTACATTTTTGTTTGAATGTAAAAGAGGAATTTGAGCAAAAAGTATTGTATATAGTTTGTATGACTTTGACTTGTACTTATTTACATGATAATCTTATCTTTTTATGTAACAGCGCCAATCATTTCTACAAAGCGTTACATTTTTTCATTTTCTGTTTGCACGAGCATTTTGCATTCTTAGATTATTGCCTGGTGGGCTTTCGAAATGATATCCAACTGGACAAGTTAAAAGCTATTTTTCTATATTGAAAGGTTTAATAGCTTTGAGTGCGGCACTATATTATTAGTTCCAAGAAAATCCCATCATAGACTTTAACATAGACTTCACCTAAGAACTTCACATTCTAACACAAAATAAACTAATCGAGAATAAACTGCCTTTTATTTTCTGTTAAGATCAGATGTCTTATTATCACAAATAGTATTATATTTCCCTCTTAGTGATGTTGGATGCTGAAATAAATGTTCAAAGTAGTTTTGGAAGAGTAGAACACTATTAATATTTACCAAGCTGTTCGAAATTTAGAAAAATAAAAGACAAAATCACTTTGAAATAATGAAGCCACATATACATATAGATGAAATAACTGATTAATAGACAGTTAGAAAATATAAAGTGGGTATATGATGATAATCATGATGATAGTGTTGATGATGAAATATGGCTTTATAGGTAAGTACAAAAATCTGAGTTTCCACAGGCAGAAAATTGAGTTATGCTTTTTCTCCATGTGTAAATCCAAGTAAGGTCCTTATGGGCAAATCATGAGTATGATAAAAGCAGTCTGCCTTTACAAACATTTTTGAAAGAATGAGAAATTCTAAAGGCTTAAGGCCCCGTTACACGCAATGACGTATCTAATGATATATCGCCGGGGTCACGGATTCCGTGACACACATCCGGCATCGTTAGCAACGTCGTTGCATGTGACACCAACGAGCAGTCGTTAGCGATGGAAATTACTCAACAAATCGTCCATCATTGACACGTCGTTCATTTTCAAAAAATCGTTGATTGTTGAGGACGCAGGTTGTTTGTCATTCCCGTGGCAGCACACATTGCTATGTGTGACACCTCGGGAATGACGAACTACAGCTTACCTGTGGCTGCCGGCAATGAGGAAGGAAGGAGGTGGGCGGGATGTTACGGCCGCTCATCTCCGCCCCTCCGCTTCTATTGGGCGGCCGCTTAGTGATGCCGCTGTGACGCCGCACGAACCGCCCCCTTGGAAAGGAGGTGGTTCGCCAGCCACAGCGACGTCGCTAGGCAGAACTAACATTCTTAGTGCCCAATAATTATGCAAAAAAGATCAACAGAATCATGTCAGTGTGCGGTTACACAATTGATGATTTAGAAAAAAGGGTTGGTCTCACCCATTTATGGATCCAGGTCAGTGGTTGGAAGGGGTCAATATTCTCATGGAATCGGATGGCTGTCCACAGCTGGGCAGGTGCTCTTTCCCTGGGTGGACTAGCTGTATCCTCAAAAACCCCATAGACTCCAACCCTTACAAGGGCAGTACCAAACTGACCCTATCTAAGTTGGCCCTATGGAGACACGGGGCTCAGTGGGTGCTCTCGTCCACTAAAACCTGCCACCTTTAGAAAGACAGCGTGGCTCAGGGCTCATCCCAACTGAACGCCGGCCTCCTTAACCGTGGGCGTAACACTACTCAGACAACACAGGATGAGGGAACCACAATAATTAGACTTTATTGGATCCCCAAACAATTAACGGCACATAACACATAACCAGCAAAACACAAATGTAACAGGCAACAGAGTCTCACCCTTCCGCTGGCTCACCGAGGATTTAGAATGTCCTTGCCTCAGAGGTTCCAGGGCCGCTTACTCCAACCCAGCAGCACCCCGCTTTTGGCGGGCACCCACCGAGAAAGGAATAACGCCAGATTTAGGAAGCTGTCTGAGGTCTGCAAAGTCTGTAACAGGTGACTGAACTGTCCCAACCTGAGTGTCCTCCTTAGGTAGTCCTGGTTTGATGTTACAATCCTGGCAGCCGGAGTCGAAATCCCTAGGCTGTGGATATGGTCTCCAACCGGAACCGGAGTCCCTAGATTGAAGCCATAAGATATCCTGATCCTCTAGTCAGCTCCAAAGAGCTTAGACTGGATCCATCAGCATCCATCAACAACCTGGTGGCTTAAAGAAGTCCCTTTTTATAGCCACAGCCTTCCACTTAGATACACTGTGTCCTTATCGATTGGTTGGACAAGAGCGCCTCTTCCATTGGATGAATCTCAAGCTGCATGGACAATGTTCATCCAAATGATGTCTACAGAAAGACTGAAGATATCTACATGGAGTCTGCAAGTCTGCAAGTCATAGACTCAACAATAGCTACTAAGGTAATCACATTAGCAATACACAACTACAATACAATGGTTACTGGAAAAGTCTGGAGAACAATACGTCTGGCTTTCAGTGGCCAACACAATTATATTGAGTCAACAAGAGTCTTGTAAAAACAATGAGGGACTTCTCCCCCGTCTATAAACAATCTATCATCCTGTCTGGCTGAATTTTAAGAAACTTGAACCCATGGGAGTCCCCCTTCTTAATATTAGCCAGACATGATAGGCTTCCGATCATCCTTCTCCTCTTAACGGCATTGTCCTTTTTAATGGTGAGGTCAGCTACAGAGACTTGCATCTATACACCTCCCCCTGATTACCTCCCCCAAGTTGAGCAGCCATATTGTGGACAAGCACTAAGGTGGGGTCCATGAGTTGGGCCTGCACAAATCTCCCACTATCAATCCTCCCCCAATCAATAGCCACAATGTGGCTAGGCTTACTCACGGTTCTTGGCTCAGAAGTGGATGATGGAGACCGGGAATGCAAACCATCCCTGGAAAAGATGTTAGAAAAATCCACATCAGGGTCCTGCTTGGTTTGGAGGTGGGTGATGGCTGCTTCAAACTGACTGGATAGTCCTTGTCCTAGGTCATTCTCCAAAATGACTGGTGTGAGCAGGTAATTCACAAGCCCCACTTTCACTTCCCTTTGAGTGGTATCCGAAACAACAGGCTTGGTGGGGCCATCTATGAACCCCACTTCAGCTTTCTCCTGGCTAGTCCCCGAAACAACAGGTGTGGGGAGGCTGTCCATAAACTCCATATGGACCTCTTCCTGGTCAGACCCCAAAGTAACTGGTGTGGGGACGGTGTCCATAAGCTCCACATCAGCCTTGCTCTGATTAGTCTCCACAATGACAGGTGTGGGGAGGCTGTTCACAAGTCTCACATCAACCTCTCCCTGGTCCTTTCCCAAAATAACTGGTGTGGGGATGGTGTCCATAAGCTCCACATCAGCCTTGCTCTGGTCAGTCTCCACAATGACAGGTATGGGGAGGCTGTTCACAATCCCCACATCGATCACTTCCTGGTTGGTCCCCAAAATACCAGGTGTGGGGAGGCTGTCCACAAGCTCCACCTCGACCTGTCCCTGGTCGGTCCTTAGGTCCAACTACACACATGCCAGAGGAATGTCTGAGCGCTGGCCCTCAGCCAGGGAGATGGATAATTGGGAATCTGGTACAGGGTCTTCTGGGGAAACAATAACTGGGCTTACCAGAGTAATGGAGGAACCAGTGTCTCGTAGTCCCTGGCTCTTGACCGGCTGAGATGGTAGATGGGCTCCAAGCATGTGGCCTCGGTTTTGGAGACAATCTTTATCTATATGTCCATGGCGCCCACATGTATAACAGAGCCATAGATTGGGTGAGTCACAGGCCCTGTTTGTAGTTCTTTGTTTTGGCGCAGCTTCTGCTGGGTAGCGGGACCATCCTTCTCAACTGGCTGGTGTTAGCAGTACTGCAGCTGGAATCCCATAAACATATTCCAGAACATAAGCCCTCTCTTCTCTTGAGGATCTAGGCCCCAATGCATCCAACAATGCTGTGGCTTGGGCAATTTTGGACAAAGTTGATTCCCGATTGTCACTAGATCCATAATGTGGCACATAGTTTGAATCCTCTGGGTCAATATCGGTGGGATCCTCATCGTCCTCAGCATCATTCTGGGCATCCCAACGGACTAATTTCTGGATCAAGTCCGACCGAGTCTCAGCGTTCCAGTAGATAATCTTTCGCCTCTGGCACAGATCCTGTAGCATCCATTTACTGCAGCGGTCGTAACTCCTCTCTTGTCCTTGTCCCATGGCTGAGCTGGTGGGGTTGGACATGGCAGCGTCTGAAACTGGAATGCCTCCCCTATGGCCTGCTGGGTATGCTTATGTGCCTCCCTGGTTGTTGAGCACTGGACGGTGTCCGAAAACACCAGTCCGCTGCAGCTCCCCTGGGTAAACCAGGCTGAGTAGTATCCCACTGCTGCCACCAATTGTGGAGACACGGGGCTCAGTGGGTGCTCTCGTCCACTAAAACCCGCCGCCTTCCAAATGATGTCTACAGAAAGACTGAAGGTATCTACATGGAGTCTGCAAGTCACAGACTCAACAATGGCTACTAAGGTAATCACATTAGCAATACACAACTACAATACAATGGTTACTGGAAAAGTCTGGAGAACAATACGTCTGGCTTTCAGTGGCCAACACAATTACATTGAGTCAACAAGAGTCTTCTAAAAACAATGAGGGACTTCTCCCCCATCTATAAACAATCTATCATCCTGTCTGGCTGAATTTTAAGAAACTTTAACCCATGAGAGTCCATGTCGTCACAGGCCCTATGAAAACTTTAACAGCCTCCCAACGTGTTTCCTCTGCTGGGATTCATCAGGGGAGATGCTTGGTTTAGGCCAAGGGCTAGTAGTATATCAAGATTGGACCCAAATGGTGATGGTCTAAGACTGGGACCATCCGACTTCATGAGAATATTGACCCCTTCCAACCACTGACCTGGATCCATAAATGTGAGATTAACCCTTTTTTCTAAATCATCAATTGTGTAACCGCACACTGACATGATTCTGTTGATCTTTTTGCATAATTAATGGGCACTAAGAATGTTAGTTGTGCCACTCTGAGATTAATCACTTATGCCAACCCGCAGTATACCACTGTGATCTAGGTTTGTGCCTTAGTGGTAATACTCTCCTGAGATAATATTTTTGAACACATGTTTATTCATTATAATGAGATAACAATTCCAATGTAATACATTACTAGGTAATCATAAGGGGCATTTTTTATACTAATGGTGTACCTTATGCATTATCATTATAAGACTGGGAGAGCATTTATGGTTCCCACTGGAACACATTTTGAGTTGGCTGACTAACAGTTATATGGTTCTTTGGCCTAGCAATTAGATCATATTATTTGATTAGGAGTATCTGTAAACCTTGGATACTGGTTTAATATAGAATTATTGGAGCCTGTCCGAACTATATTCACACATCACTGACAGTAATTACTCCTATTCGGTGTACTATCTCCTGCTTTAATTCTTTGTTAATTGGTCCAGGCGGACTTGAATTGGGTTTTTTTTTGTTTGTTTACACAAGTTTTATAGTTGCATCACTGAGCAACTTTTTAATAATAATCTATTAAAAGTTATGTATTAAATCCCTCTTTCAACTTTGCTGATAAGTAATCATTTCTCTCTTATGGAAAAGCATCATCACATATTGTAGAATAGTTTTATTGAGGTAACATATTGTTACAAATGTGCAGCTAAGAATTACATAATGAGCTAATTAAGATAAGTATCAAATGGATTAGAGCAAATATATTACAGAGGAAATGCAACTTTGATTTGAAACTGAGCAATATACTGTATTAATTTACTTGTGGAATGGAATGGTGTGTAAGTGTTTATATATATATATATATATATATATATATATATATAAAAATATGTGTATTTTTTGTTGTTATCTAAATTAAATCAATGACCTTCAACCCTGACTTGTGCTTTGGGATTGTATTATTGATCATCTCTTTTCATTTATCAATGCCCTCATGTGAACCTTGTGTGAATAGTTACGGCTAGTGAAGGGTATATTACTGCTGTGCATTTATGCTGACATAGCCAATTGTACATCTTTGTTAATTTGTCTCACACCTATCATCTCCACTTATAAGCTGTTATAAAGTTTATGTGGTTGACAAAAGTATGAGGTGTATAAAGCTGAAATATCACAGCTCCATTCATTGGAGGTGCCTGCAATGGGGAACTGATCAGAGCTCCTCTTCAATGCATTACTTGAGAAATGCTACTATACAGTGTTACTCACCTTTCGTGGTTCACACTCACTCTAAGGCCCCCTTCACACGTCCGTGAAAAACACGCACGTGTGTTACGGGCCGTTTTTCGGGTCCATGTCCCGTTTTTGTGTCCGTTTTTATGGTCCGTGTGGCACCTGTGTGAATTGCGTATGCTAGCCATGTTTGTGTGTAGAACGTCCGTGTGTGCATGTGGAATTAACGTGTATGTGTACGTGGAATGTCCGTGTGGAATGTCCGTGTGGAATGTCCGTGTGTGTGATGCACAATGTCGTTTATAAATGTCGGCTGACAGCAGACAGAGTTGCGCGATGAGAATGAACTCGGGTGAACTTCACCCGACTTTATCCTCATACCGCGGCTCTGTCTGTGTCGAGTACTGATTAGCGGTCACCTGTGAAGGATTCACCGGTGACCGCTAATCCCCCGAGTGACTGAAGTTTCGCCCACTCTCTCATACTCACCGTTCTTCGATCCCCGGCACGGCGCTGCACGGCATTCACACTGCTCCGGCGGCTTTTACTATTTTGATAGGTCTGCTGCAGCTCCGGTCACCTCCATGCAGCAGAGCTGGATGCGACGCTGGACCATCTTGGATGACGCCGGACATGGAGGGCTTCTTGGGGCTGATTAAAGTGGTGAACCAGGGTATATGTGTGTGTTTTTTATTTCTAATAAAGGATTTTTTCTGGTGTGTGTGTTTATTTACTATAATTTACAGATTAATCATGGAGGGTATCTCGGTGAGACGCCTGACATGATTAATCTAGGATTTAGTGGCAGCTATGGGCTGCCATTAACTCCTTATTACCCCGATTTGCCAAAGCACCAGGGCAAATCGGGAAGAGCCGGGTACAGCCCCAGAACTGTCGCATATAATGTATGCGGCAATTCTGGGCGGCTGCTGACTGATATTGTTAGGGTGGGGGGCTCCCCATAACGTGGAGCTCCCCATCCTGAGAATACCAGCCTTCAGCCGTATGGCTTTATCTGGCTGGCATTAAAATTGGGGGGGACCGCACGCCGTTTTTTTTTAATTATTTATTTATTTATTTTACTGCACAGTATAGACACGCCCACCGGCTGCTGTGATTGGGTGCAGTGAGGCACCTGTCACTCAGTGTGGGGGCGTGTCTCACTGTAACCAATCATAGGCGCCGGTGGGTGGGGAAAGCAGGGAGCAGGAGATTGTTTAATGAGCGGCCGGCTTTTTCAAAATAGTAAAAGCCGCCGCAGCAGTGTGACTGCCGTGCAGCGCCGCGCTGGTGATCGGGGAACGGTAAGTATGAGAGAGGGGGGGAAACTGACCGACAGACTGTGAGAGAGGGACAGACAGACAGAGAGACCGACAGAGAGACAGAGAGACCGACCGACGGACTGAGGGAGATTGACCGACATACACAGAAATAGAAAGAAAAGCCGACATCACTAGAAATAAAAACACCAAACGGACACGGACTATAGGTAGATGCATACGTGTTTACTAACGTGTGTGCACATACCCATAGACTTTCATTGTGTCCACGTGTGCGTGCTCCGTGCAGATAACGGACATGCATCCGTGCAAAACGCAAACACATACGGATCACGGACACGCACACACGGACATAATGAAATAACGCACGTGTGACCACAATCATAGATTAACATTGGTGCACGTTTGGCCGTGTCTCCGGTATATACAGAAACGGACCAAACATGCACGTGTATCACGGACGTGTGAAGGGGGCCTAAGGCTGTATGCACACGTTGCGTTTTTTACCGTGGAAACGCTGCATTTAGAACCGCAGCGTTTCAGTGGCAAATTGCATGCATTCAGCTTTCCCAGCAAAGTGTATGAGAAAGCCGAAAAATCAGTGCACACGCTGCGTTTCTAAACGCAGCGTTTTGGATGCCAAAAATCGGTGCGGAAAGAAAAGCAGCATGTCACTTCTTTTGTGCGGTGTAGCTGCGTTCTCTCCCCCATTGAATCAATGATGTGGGGTCAGAACGCAGCTACATTGCAGTGAGCTGCTTTTTTGTTGCGGTCCGCGGGCTTTGTCGGCATGCCAGAACACAGGCATTTACCTGGAAGTGAGGTCAAGAGGTTTCCTGTTGACCTCACTTCCTGGCAAAGTCCTGGAAAGCCTCCGGTGTCGCCAAAGTGCCCGCCCCGACCCCCCTCCCGAAAATCCAACATGGCCGCGCCCACAGTAGCGCACCGGCCGCCCTGCTCCTATGATTTCTGTCGCATGTGCCTTGAGACATGCGACAGAAAAATGCCCCCCAGGCCCTGCCAGGTCACCCCCTATTCCCCCCGGTATTCCCCCTTACCTGTCCGGTCGCAGCGCTGATCCCTCGCGGCCCCCTCCTCCTTCACAGTGCACGCTGGCTGGTCACATGAGCAGAGCAGCTGACAGCCAGCACTGTGTTCAGTGTGAGCTGTGCCGGCTGCTCGGCACTCTGCAGCTGTGACCCGGGGAGAGTGGGTGCAGATTTTTGGCACCCACTCTCCTCAAATGGAGGGTCTGCCCTCCTAGAAAATGGGGGATACGTTCCCTGAACGTGCCCCCATATTCTAAAAGGTCCAGAGGCGACGTGGGACGTCCAAATGGATTTCTGCGGACCCATTTTTTTCAAATTTTTTGATTAAATTGGAGAACAAGGGAATGATTTGGGGAGTGTTTTTTCTAATAAAAAAATTTTTGTCATTTTTTTTGCTTTTGTTTACTGTCAATTAGTTATGTCTGGTATCTGATAGACGCCGTGACATCACTAATTGCTGGGCTTGATGCCAGGTGACATTACACATCTGGTATCAACCCCATTTATTACGCCGTTTGCCAACGCACCAGGGCGCGGGATGAGTTGGGGCGAAGCGCCAGGATTGGCACATCTAATGGATGCGCCACTTCTGGGGCGGCTGCGGCCTGCTATTTTTAGGCTGGGAAGAGTCCAATAACCATGGCTCTTCCCACCCTGAGAATACCAGACCCCAGCTGTCAGCTTCACCTTGGCTGGTGATCAATTTGGGGGGACCCCACGTTATTTTTTTTTTAACTCTTTATTTATAAATAAAAAAAAAAAGCCTGGGGAGCCCTCCAAATTGATCACCAGCCAAGATGAAGCTGCCAGCTGTGGTTTGCAGGCTACAGCTGTCTGCTTTACCCTGACTGGCTATCAAAAATAGGGGGGACCCAACGCCATTTTTTTCATTGTTTGTTTTTTTTTTTTTGGATAAATACTAAGCTAGGCACCCTTTAGTGCCACATGAAAGGTACTAAAGGTGCCAGCTTAGAATATGCAGGCGGGGGTGGGACGTTATATATATTTGACATCCCTTCATCCATTGACGCTTTTTAGGCTGTGTGCCCACAATCAGGGTTTGCAGCGTTATGGGCGCTGAGTGTTTTCCCTGCGTCCATAACGCTGCGTTGTGCAGTAGAAGCACAGTGGAAGGATTTTTGGAGATCCCATGCCCACTGTGCTTTTTTTCTCCGCAGCATAAACTGACCGATGGCGTGGCTTCCCGAGCCTCAGCATGTCAATTTATGCTACGGAGACGAGAGTGTTCTCTGCAGGTAGCATAGAGCTCCAAAGCAGCCTGAACCCAAATCGTGGGCATGGGCAGCTGCAGGAAGGCTGACACTGTGTACTAGACGCCGTGTCGCTGGATCATGGCCACATAGCCTTAGGCCTGTTTCACACGTCAGTGATTCTGGGACGTTTGTGCTTTTTTTTAAACATACCAGAATCACTGACATACGCAGATTATAATGAATGGGTCTGCTCACACGTCAGTGATTTTACACTGCACGTGTCTCCGTGCGGCGTACCCGCGTGATTGCCGCACGGAGACATGTCCATTTTTTTCTGGCATCACTGATGTTCCACGGACCACGCAGTGGTGTGGTCCGTGAAACACGTGCCAGAAAAAAACGTGCTTTTAAAATAAAAATCATTTTAACTCACCCGGCGTCCAGTGATGTCCTCTGCAGCCCGTGCAGCTTGCTGCTTCTGAGCCGGCTCATTTTTGTCGCGCATATTCATGATGCGCGACAAAGCCGACCCAGGAAGCAGCTGCTGCGGGGGTCAGCACCAGCCGGATGCTGCACCGCGGGAGCGATCAGCACCATGGAGAGCGGGAGCGGGCGCAGGTGAGATGATTACTGAGTGCAATCACGGGCCACGGAGAACGGAGCCCGGATTGCACTTAGACAACCCATGTGTGCCGTGATTCACGGCACACAGAGGGACATGTGCGTGTTTTACACGCCAGTGAAAAACGTCAGTGTTTTTCACTGTCGTATGAAACAGGCCTAAAAGTGAGAATATTGTTGCTACAGCAACATTTTGGGGGAAGTAGCTGTGGATTCAAAATGCTTAATATACTCCTGAATAAAATCCTTGAGGGGTGCAGATTCCAAAATGGAGTCACTTGTGGGGGTTTTCTGACGTATAGGTGCCCAAGGGGCCCTGCTAATGTTACATGGTGCGCAAAGTTTATTTCAACTTTTCCAAAATTCAAATGGTGCTCCTTCCATTCCAAGCCCTCCCATTTATCCAAACAGAATGTGGAGAAGGAAATGACATCACAGTTTTTTTTTTCCAAAGGTCTGTGTTCAACCAACTTTATTAACACTGACAAGTCTTAAAAAACGCACCTAAAAAAACGCATGAAAACCGCATGAAAACCGCATGAAAAACGCATGCGTTTTCGATGCGTTTTTCTCAAAAAGCATTGTTTACAATTCTCCCCTCTGCCAGAGGGTGCGGTTTTTGCCGCGCTGAAAAAAAAGCAACGTGTGCACATAGCCTAACTATTCATTTGTCTCAACTGGCTAATTATCTCTTCAGCAAACACCTGCTTGTTTGTCATCTGTATGCATTTATTTCATGGCTTTTACCTGCAGTTCACCATTCGCCTGCAGTAAACAATAAAAACTCTTCTCTGCTATACTAGTACTGTTCACACAACAACTCTGCTGCAACAATATATATTTTTTATGAAAGAGCATAATCACTTGCCTGTTCAAACTTTTGTTGATTACCTATGTCTGCCATTGACCAGCTGCCTGACACTAGCATACAACCTTGACATTAACATTTGATTGGAGAAAGTCTTGACATTACCTTTGTTTTCCATACCTCTATCTCTGTGCTTTCTAGTATTTCCTTCTCTACTTGTTGGCCTATTGTCCTACATACCCTTGCCTTGTTTTCACTAATTCATATGCCATTCAGTACGTTTTGTCCACTTTACTGTCACCTTCAACCGTGTTGATCACCACGATTTTAGGTTTAAAGAATTTGCCTCACCAGGTGAACCCGTAATACATAGTATATGGAGTTGTGGTGTTCCCCATTCTGCACACTGTTTATTCTTGCTATCTACAGGACCTGATAATAGCAAGGGAGGCGGTTTGAGACTCGTACTGATATTGATGGTGCTGTATCTTTAGATATATCCTAATATGTCATAGTCCTAGATACCCATTTAAAATTTCTTTAAAAATTAGGTTTAATTGGTATTTTTCAACAAACAATACATCCACTACACTATGAAAGAGCTATTGATTTTAAGCATTGACAATAAGAATACTACTTGCAAGATACATATGGATTCAGAGAGAGAAGCATATACAATGTCTTGAAAAAATATTCATACTGTTAACTCTTTCATATTTGTCACTTCACACCCACAAACCTAAATCTATTTTATTGTGATTTTATGTGATATACCAACACAAAGTTACAAATATTTGTGACATGTAAAGGAAATGAAACATGATTTTCTGCACAATTTAAAAATAGAAATCTGAAAAATGTGACGGCTCAAAAAGCATCATGAAATCCAAGGAACAAACCAGACAGATCAATGATAAAGTTATAGAGAAGAGTAAAGCAGGGTTAGGTTGTAAAAAAAAAACAGCCCAAGCTTTGAACATCTCACAGAGCTCTGTTCAGTCCAGCATCCAAAAATGGAAAGTGTATGGCACAACTGCAAACCTACCAAAACATGGCTATTCACCTGAACTGAGATCCCAAACAATCTAAGCACTAATAGAAGTAGCCAAGAGGCCTATAGTCATTTTAGAGGACTTTTTAGAGATCCACAGTGAGGTGGGAAAATATAGAGTTAGGGCGGCGTTACACGAGACAATATATCATGCGATCGCATGGGCGATCGCACCCGCAACCGTCGTTTGTGCCTCAGGGGCAATTCATTGCCCATGTCGCACAAAGTCGTTAAACCCCCGTCACACGTTCTTATCTCCCTAATGCTGTCGCTGTGGGCAGCGAACATCCTCTTCCTGAAGGGAGAGGGATGTTCGGCGTCACAGCGATGTCACACAGCGGCCGCCCAATAGAAGCGGAGGGGTGGAGATGAGCGTGACGTAACATCCCACCCACCTCCTTCCTTCCTCATTGCCGGCGGGACGCAGGTAAGTTGTTGTTTGTCGTTCCTGGGGTGTCACACGTAACGATGTGTGCTGCCACGGGAACGACAAACAACTGGCGCGCAGAAGGAGGAACGACATTATGGAAATGAATGACGTGTCAATGAGCAATGATAAGGTGAGTATTTTTGCTCGTTAACAGTCGTTCGGAGGTGTCACACGGTACGACATCTCTAACAATGCCGGATGTGCATCACGAATTCCCGTGACCCCAACGACATATCGCACGATATATCGTGCCATGTAACGCCGCCCTTATACAATCTACAAATCTAGCCATTATAGAAAAGCAGCAAAAATAAAGCCATTTTTGAGCAAACTCCCATTTGCAGTTTACAAAAAGCCAAGTAGGGGATATAGCTAGGATGTGGAAGAAGATACTCTGGTCAGAAAAGACCAAAGTAGAATTGTTTGGGCTAAATGGAAAACATTAAGTGCGGAAGAAAACTTTCACTGCACGTCACCCTGAAAACACCATCCCCACAGTCAAACATGGCGATGGCACCACCATGCTGTAGGGATTCTTTTCTTCAGCAGGGACAAAGAAGCTCATTAGACTTGGTGCGAGTGATATACAGGGCAATTTTGGAGGAAAACTTATTAGAGGCTGCAAAAGACTTTAGACTGGGGTGTAGGTTCACTTTTCAGCAGAACAACGACCCCAAACATACTGCCAAAGCTACAATGGATGGTTTAGTGGTTTAGTTCAAATCATGCTCAAAGTACAGACCTAAATTCCATTGACAATTTGTGGCAAGACTTAAAAATTGCTGCTCACAGACGCTCTCCATCTAATCTCACTGAGCTACAGCTATTTTGCAAACATATCAGCTTTTAGATGAGTAAAGCTGGTAGAGAAATATAAAAAACGACTTGTAACAGTAATTGCAGAATAATATAGTCCTACAAAAACAACTTGCAGCGCTAATTGCAGAAAAAAGAGGTCCTACAAAAATGACTTGCAGCAGTAATTGCAGCAAAAAGTGGTCCTACAAAGCATTGCTTTAGAGGAAAACAAATACACAATTTTCAGATTAAAATTTTTATATTGAGAAAAATATGTATCATTTCATTTACACTTCACAAATACTTGTTACTTTTGTGTTGGTTTAGCATATAAAAATCCCTATAAAATACACTTACGTTTGTGGGTGCAACATTGCACAGGGTGTGAATCCTTTTTCAAGTCACTTTGTATTTAAAATTAATATTCATATACCACGCTAAATTTGATAACGTGGAAATTTGAATTTGTGCTATATTTAGTTCTATTTTTGGTTGAGTGGTTTGACTTTGAGTCAAATTTACTGAAATTTACAGGTCACCACCATGAACTTGAAAATTTTGAATTTCAATTTACGATGATTGAAAAAAAAAAAAAATTGCTTGGCATCATTTCACACACTACAGTCAGATAGCTGGCTTATACCTTAAGGTCTGTGCATTTGGGCTTCCCCCATACACAAGTGCAGCTACTGTAGAGCGACTAGGGGCAGCAGTAGTAATGGTGTGTACAGAGGTTGCCAACTGCAGTGCAGCCATTCAGTAAACCCTTGCGCCCTGGTCACTACTCCACTGCAGAAATGCTTTCGCAACAGTCCATTCTTTCATTGATACAATGAATCAGACATGGATGCACTTCTTTTAATCAGTGAAACTTTACTTGCATTCACTACAGGGATACTTTTAATTTGGGCACCACTTCTGACCCCAATGGGGTTCTCTCCAGACTTCATTACTAGAGTTGAGCGCGGTTCGCGGTTCTCCAGTTCGCGGTTCGAGTGATTTTGGGGCTGTTCTAGATCGAACTAGAACTCGAGCTTTTTTGCTAAAATTCGATAGTTCTAGATACGTTCAAGAACGGTTCTAGCAGCAAAAAGCAGGGCTTTTTACAGCTACAGTGTGCAGGAGCCATCGCTGGCAGCCTGCCAGAAGCTGGTAACCAAGATAAACATCGGGTATCCAAGCAAAGCGCTTTGGTTAGTAACCCGATGTTTATCCTAGTTACGTGCAAGAAGCCCACACTTCCCCGCTCAGCTCGCTCCGCCCCCCTCCTGCACGTGGCATGTACACACGTACACACACACACACACACACACACTCTGCACACACACTCTGCACACATGGTCCCGCTCGGCTTACCTGCGGTGATGAAGTCCCGCCATCCCGACCTCAGCGCTGTCACTGTCCTCCATGGCCGCCGCTTGTCACATCACCTTCTCTCGCTTCCGACCCGAGACTGACTAGCGGTGACGTCACGGGCCTCTTGCGATACTTGGCTGTGAAAGCGGCGGTCATTGAACTCAGTGACAGGTGCTGTCAGTGCGCTGGAGATCAGCGCAAGTAATGTACCTCGCTGACAGCAGCACTTCTCATGCCCTGCAGTGACCTGGGCTGACCCATTGATGTTAGCTCAGGTCACTGCACTGCTCTCCCAGCCAATGGGAACATTCTGCTCTTCATTGACTGGGACAGTGTGGATCGTCATGGCAACCCCTTGGATTACACCAGACCTGGATTTGTTTTTCTTTCTAATAAATTGGTTAAAGACGGAATGTTTTGGGGAGTGTTTTTTCAAATAAAAATGTGTTTGTCGTCTATTATTTTTTATTACTGACTGGGTTGGTGATGTCGGGTATCTGATAGACGCCTGACCTCACCAACCCCAGGGCTTGATGCCAGGTGACATTACACATCTGGTATTAACCCCATATATTACCCCGTTTGCCACCGAACCAGGGCGCGGGATGAGCTGGGGCGAAGCACCAGGATTGGCGCATCTAATGGATGCGCCACTTCTGGGGCGGCTGCGGCCTGCTATTTTTAGGCTGGGGAGAGTCCAATAACCATGGACCTCCCTAGTCTGAGAATATGAGACCCCAGCTGTCTGCTTTACCTTGGCTGGTGATCCAATTTTGGGGGGACCCCTACGTGTTATTTTTTTAATTATTTATTTAATTTAAAATAACAGCGTGGGGTGCCCTCAGTTTTGGATTACCAGCCAAGGTGAGGTTGCCAGCTGTGGTCTGCAGGCTGCAGCCGTCTGCTTTACCCTAGCTGGCTACAAAACTAGGGGGAACCCTACGTCATTTTTTTTTTTTCATTTTTTGGCTAAATACAAAGGTAAGAACCCCTTAGTGCCACATGAAAGGCACCAAAGGGTGCAAAATTACAAAATGCAGGAGAGTGGGACATTATGTGTCTTTCTGCCATTATAATGACAGAAAAGACTGATATGAAGTGCACAAGCACAGGAAAATCACCAGAGCGCTCTACTCTGTGAAAAGCAGTAGAAAATGGCACTGGAGTGAACATGTGACCGCCTCATGTAGGATGAAGCTATGGATCCTGGGTAAATTTATGCATTTACCCTCCAGTTATTTTGAAGTACATAAAAAAAACGGAAGGCATACGGATGACAAACAGATGACATACGGACCGTCTACGGAACGGAAACGGATGCCACACGGATGCACCCGTGAAAAAAAACGGACTTTTTTGCAGACCGCAAAAATGGATCGGTCGTGTTAATGTAGCCTTATTCTGATCTGCCGTTTATAAACAGCAGGCAGAAATAAGTGAATAACGCCCCCCGGCGTCAGAAAATCTCCGGAGTTTCAGGGCTAGCTGAGACCCTGGAGATCATGATTCAGGACGGTTTTTCCAGTCCCCGCTCACGTGATCACAGGTATACACCGTACAGCGATGATCACGTTACAGTAAATGACAGCGCCGGTAAAAAATTATTTATCTCCCATCTGGCATGAACAAACACTTCTTCTCCACTTCTTCTCCACTTTTTCTCCACTGCTCCACTTCTTCTCCACTTTTTCTCCACTTTTTCTCCACTTTTTCTCCACTTTTTCTCCATTTTTTCTCCACTTTTTCTCCACTTTTTCTCCACTTTTTCTCCATTTTTTCTCCACTTTTTCTCCACTTTTTCTCCACTTTTTCTCCATTTTTTCTCCACTTTTTCTCCACTTTTTCTCCATTTTTTCTCCACTTTTTCTCCACTTTTTCTCCACTTTTTCTCCACTTCTTCTCTACTTCTCCACTTTTTCTCCACTTTTTCTCCACTTTTTCTCCATTTTTTCTCCACTTTTTCTCCACTTTTTCTCCATTTTTTCTCCACTTTTTCTCCACCTTTTCTCCACTTTTTCTCCATTTTTTCTCCACTTTTTCTACATTTTTTCCCCACTTTTTCTCCACTTTTTCTCCATTTTTTCTCCACTTATTCTCCATTTTTTCTTCACTTTTTCTCTACTTTTTCTCCACTTCTTCTCCACTTCTTCTCCACTTTTTCTCCCCCTTTTCTCCACTTTTTCTCCATTTTTTCTCCACTTTTTCTACATTTTTTCCCCACTTTTTCTCTACTTTTTCTCCATTTTTTCTCCATGTTTTCTCCATTTTTTCTCCATTTTTTCTCCACTTTTTCTCCACTTTATCTCCGTTCTTTTTCTATGGTTGGTCTACCCATTAGCTCTGCCATACATAGTGTAGCTCTACACCTACTGCACATGTTACTTTATGATTGACATCTCTTTCATACCAGAGCTGTCTAACCCTACTCTGACCCCATATTTGTCATTATTATATTGTCCTTGTACTGTATTATGACATTTGTATCATGTGTTTCATTTCTTGCTGTGTTGCAATTTTTTTGCTGCATCCCAATTGTACCTCTACATTGTTCGAGTTTATGTTATTGTTCTCTCACTCTTATGTGATACTGATTATTGTCATTTTTCATGATTACATGCAGATAAGTCCAATCTGACGAAGACTCAGGCCGAAACGTCATTTGTAACTTGTTTTGGACAAAAACATATATGCTTATGAAAAAAAATGTTTTCTTAATACGGACCAATAAAGATTGATTTTGCATTACTATCCGTTGTGACTTACTGACTTAGTCTGGGAGATTTAGAGTGCCGAGGTTACTCACTAATTTTATCTATTATTACCTCTGAGCACCTATATACCAGTGAGCAGAGCTTCCTCTACAGTAGTTCTCCTGATTAGGCATGCCCTTACCTCATGAGCAGGGCATTGCAGCTTTGGTAGCAACCCTTACGACATGGACTCTGCTGCTGTGGACCCGGGGAGAGTGAGTGCAGTTTCATTGCACCCACACTCCTCACATGAAGGGTCCGCACTCCTAGAAAATGGGGGATACGTTCCCTGAGTGTCTCCCCCCGTATTCTAGACGGTCCAGAGTCGTCGTGGGACCCCTTTATTTTTTTTCTTACAATAAATTGGTGAAAGAGGAAATGTTTTGGGGACTGTTTTTTCAAATAAATTTCTTTTGTCGATTTTTTTTTGTTAGTACTGGCAGTTTATGATGTTGGGTATCTAATAGACGCCATGACATCACAAACTGCTGGGCTTGATCTCAGGTGACTTTACAGCTAGTATCAACCCGATTTATTACCCCGTTTGCCACTGCACCAGGGCGCGGGATGAGCTGGGGTGAAGCGCCAGGATTGGCGCATCTAGTGGATGCGCCACGTCTGGGGTGCCTGCGGCCTGCTATTTTTAGGCTTTTAGGCTGTGAAGGCCCAATAACTATGGACCTTCCCACCCTGAGAATACCAGACCACAGCTGTCCGCTTTACCTTGGCTGGTGATCCAATTTGGGGGGGACCCTACTTTTATTGTGTAATTATTAATATTTATAAAATAATTATAAAAAAGAGCCTGAGGGGACCTCCACATTGGATCCCCAACCACGGTAAAGCTGCCAGCTGTGGTTTTCAGGCTACAGCCGTCTGCTTTACCCTAGCTCGCTATCAAAAATGGGGGGACCCAACGTCATTTTTTTTTTTAACTATTTTTTAAATAGAAAAAATTAATGGGCTTCCCTGTATTTTGATTGCCAACCAAGGTAACGGCGGGGGTGGCAACCCATAGCTGTCTGCTTTATCTGCGCTGAGAATCAAAAATACCGCGGAGCGCTACCTCATTTTTTTAAAGATTTATTTTTACAGCACTGTGATGTCCAGCAATCAAAATACAGGGAAGCCCATTTTGTTTTTAGTTATTTAAATAAATAATTAAAAAAAATATATATGGGCTCCCACTGCATTTTTTGTATTGCTAGCTAAGGGTAATCCAAGCAGCTACTGGCTGCTAACCCCCACTGCTTGGTGTTACCTTCACTGGCAATGGAAAATCCAGGGAAGCATTTTTTATTTTTTTTGCCAAAAAACTACAAAAAAAGGACGTGAGCTTCGCCATATTTTTGTATGCTAGCCAGGTATAGCAGGCAGGTGCTGGAAGAGTTGGATACAGTGCCAGAAGATGGTGCTTCTATGAAAATGCCATTTTCTGAGGCAGCTGCAGACTGCAATTCGCAGCAGTGGGGCCCAAAATGCTCAGGCCAACCTGTGCTGCGGATTCCAATCCCCAGCTGCCTAGTTGTACCTGGCTGGACACAAAAATGGGGCGAAGCCTACGTCATTTGTTTTCTAATTATTTCATGAAATTCATGAAATAATAAAAAAAGGGCTTCCCTTTATTTTTGGTTCCCAGCCAGGTACAAATAGGCAACTGGGGTTTGGGGGCAGCCGTACCTGCTTCTGTACCTGGCTAGCATACAAAAATATGGCGAAGCCCACATAATTTTTTCAGGGGGCAAAAAACTTCTGCATACAGTCCTGGATGGAGTAGGCTGAGCCTTGTAGTTCTGCAGCTGCTGTCTGTCTGTATGGAGAAGAGCAGACAGCAGCTGCAGAACTACAAGGCTCAGCATACTCCATCCAGGACTGTATGCAGATGTTTTTTGCCCACCAAAAAAATGACGTGGGCTTCGCCATATTTTTGTATGCTAGCCAGGTATAGCAGGCAGCCACGGGCTGCCTCCAACCCCCAGTTGCCTATTTGTACCCGGCTGTGAACCAAAAATATAGGGAAGCCCATTTTTTTTTAATTATTTCACTTATTTCATGAAATAATTAAAAAACAAATGACGTGGGCTTCGCCCCATTTTTGTGTCCAGCCAGGTACAACTAGGCAGCTGGGGATTGGAATCCGCGGCACAGGTTAGCCCGAGGTTTCTGGGCGCCTCTGCTGTGAATTTCAGTCTGCAGCCGCCCCAGAAAATGGCGCTCTCATAGAAGCGCCATCATCTGGCGCTGTATCCAACTCTTCCAACAGCCCTGGAGCCGGGTGGCTTATTGGGTAATCATGAGTTAATACTGGCTTTGTTTTACTAGCCAGTATTAAGCCAGAGATTCTTAATGTCAGGCACGTTTGACTCAGTTATTAAGAATCTCCAATAAAGGGTTAAAAAAAGACACCACACAGAGAAAAAATACTTTAATAGAAATAAATACACAGACACATTAGAGGCTCCATCTTTA
The DNA here is from genome assembly GCF_048569485.1 of Anomaloglossus baeobatrachus. Classification (NCBI taxonomy): domain Eukaryota; kingdom Metazoa; phylum Chordata; class Amphibia; order Anura; family Aromobatidae; genus Anomaloglossus; species Anomaloglossus baeobatrachus. Next base: position 313,779,027 of record NC_134353.1, read on the forward strand.
TTACCCCCTGTCAGCCCTCCACGATACTGCTCTTCTGTCTTTCTCGTTCAACAAATGCAGCTCTGCTACATCACTGCTACATGGGGGAAGACGCTGCTTCCCGTGGAGCATTCACTCCGTGAAAGCTGCACGAGAAGCAGCGTGCAGCCTTTACTCCGTGAGTGATCAGTGCTGCTAGCGGTAACAGCGGTAACGCTGACAGACGCGTTACCATAGCCACGGTGCTCCCGGAGCCGCGGTTAGCGGTGACGTCACCGCTAACTGCGTTGCTATGGCAACGGTGATCTCCGTTAATGACCGGCTGTGTCAGCCGGTGCCTAACGGAATGGGGAGTCGACCGTGTGCTAGAGCATGTCACCGGTACACGGCGATACACAAATGTGCACCGTATACCGGAGAGATGCACTCGCAGGTCCTACATGACGCGTCATAGTCATGTGACCAGTCTGTAGCCAATGAGATAATAGCCACGTGACTGGTCACATGGCTATTTTGACGTCATGATAGGTCTTGCATCACTGCTGGCAGTGCTGGTCACCGGGAGGATTCAGCAATTATCGGATGTAATAGCGACAGGAGACAGAGTGCAGGAGGGATCGCGGGGACCGGTAAGTGTTATGGCAAATTTTTTTTAACTGTTTGTGTACATTTATCATGCATTTTTATGTGTTTGTGATTGCCTCCCATTATAGCCTATAGGTTCGAGTTCGGTTCGTCAAACGTTCGACGAACCGAACTCGAACAGGACCTCCGTTCGGCGAACCGACCTCGAGCCGAACCGCGACCGGTTCACTCATCTCTATTCATTACATCATTAAATTAAATATCCTTCAGATACTACTAGGCTCCTCATTCTCCTGTCTGACGTCACACTGCACTAGCCGATTCAAAAAGTCCTTTAGCCACTTTGTTCCACACACAGGAATTTCTATTGCGTTATTGAAAGGGCTTATTTCGACAGCACTCCTCTGCCTCTGCTTTTGGCCAGGACCTACTCTACTCCTATAAGAGCCCACTTACCTTTGGTCTTGTAAGGAAATTTTTTGGGTTTTCAATCCAGGAAAGAAAAACACCATCCTGACCAACCGGACTCAACCCCTCTTCTGGGGACGCAGTTAAAAACAGTCCTCTAAAGAACAGGACCCCTCGTGTCAAGGGTTGACCCTTAGGATCTTATCAATTTGATATTTTGGGCTTTATTGTCTCGTTCTCCTGCTGGGCACTCTCCTGTTCTCCTTCTACATCCTGTCCTAGTTATACTCTGACCCCCTAGTTTTACTTAACCTCTTACTTCCTAGAGGTGTCAAGAAAGCAGTGCTGGCTCTCTTTGCCACCTACTGGCCATTTACCAAGTTACACAATACAGACCAATACATTTAATAAACCTTCTTGCATGCTGGCCACTTCTGCAAGCATGGTGTAGCCTTGATCCCCCCTTACACTACCACATCACATGGTCTAGCATAGTCAATCGGGGAACTATCAAAGCCACTATTCAAGATGAAAGTCAATCAAGCCACACCATTTTAGGATTTTAGAGTTTAATGTGATAGGAATGGGCTGTACAAGCATAGTCAGCCTGACTGTCAATTAATTAAGCTGTAATATACTGCAGTAACAGCACCTTAATGATTGCATTATTTTTATTCTTCACACTTTGCAAACAAGGAGGGCAGTTTAATGGTGTGTGCACACAATGTTTTTTTTCTGGTGGACTTCACTTCAAAAACCGCCTGAAAAAGCATTAAGTAACTGCTCAAAAGAATGAATATATGCATTTCTATGTAAATCGGTTTGCGGTCCATATGTTCAGTTTGAGCATTTTTTAACTGCTTGAGGCTTTCAAAGATGCCAAGCAATTAATAGAAGTTAGCTGACTATTCTTCCATTTTAAAGAAGCCCTAGTCTTTATAATGGAATACAATAGGAAGGCTTAAAATGCAAAAATATGCCAGTCTTGTTTACAGTTTTGTCATTTTTTTTTTAAAACACTATAAGCATTTACTTCATTTTTGAATGGAGCTAAAAAAAATGCTAAAAAATGCATGAATAAAATGTTATAAAAATCATCCAACAGTGAATATTGATGAAAAAGTATATAGGAAACAAACAAAAAATTGCTAATATATATGTTTCATAAAAAAAACAGTGTTTTTTGAAGTGACTTCTTCTTGTTTATACATACCATAATACCACTGTGTCTTCATTTTGCTACTATAGATAAATCCTAAAAGTCAGGTATATGTTTCACAGAAAGGCGATGTGCACATGATGCCGGTGTACCTGCTGAGCTTTGCAAGAGGAAGCCTCTTCAGGACAAGTGAAGAATAAACCCGCAGATATTTGGGAACGGTGGATCCAAGTGTATTTAAAAGAAAAAAAGACATGGTTCAGGAATTAAACCCGGATATCTGCCCGGATGTCAATCCCCATAAACGTCTTTGGAGAATTGAATCATGCGCTTTAAAATGGTGGTAGAAAGGGTTAGGGGGATTAGAGCAGGAGCGTTACTGAGACTCCACATAGTTGTAACACTTCAAATAAATAAATTGGCGTAGGGTCCCCCTCATATTATGATAACCAGCACAGATCAAGCATATGGCTACAGGTTAAAGCCCCCAGCTGTGCACTTATACTGGCTGTGTATCAGCATAAGAGGGACCCCATGTGGCTTTTTTAAAAATTATTTAAATAAATAATTTTTAAAAATGTCATGCGATCCCCCCTCAATTTTGATACCTGGGCTGCAATTCTTAGGCTAGGCCCAGGGTTATTGCCCCCCCTAGTCTAAAAATAGCAGCCTGCAGCCACACAGATTTGTCATTTCCATTAGATGCGCCAATCTCGGCACTTTATCTGGGTAATCCCGGTGCAGTGGCAATTGGGATAATATAATGGGTTAATAACAACTCACAGCTGCCACTACACCCTAGATTGGTAATAGGATGTGTCTATGAGACCACCCATTACTAATCTGTCAGTAAAAATAAATAAACACAAACACCAAAAAATCTTTTATTTGAATTAAAATGCAAAAAAAACACTGTCTTTCACTCATTTATTACTCCCCAAACACCCTATTCCAATGTAATCCACATGAGGTCCCATGACAATTCCGGCTCTGCTACATACATACAGAAGTAACAATATGCAGGCACAGAATATGTCCACATGTTGTGGACTTAAGGCAGAGAATAAATTAGCTGTGAGCAGTGACTTCACTCAATATATCTGCGGTCATCGCTGGAGGCTGCCATAATACACCACCTGTGACCATGAAACTGACCTCAGGTGACCTCATTAAACTCAGTGACCTGCCCTCAGGTGAACTGAGTTCACAGACCTGCATCTCCTGGCAGAAAATTGGGTTTCTTTTGCCAAGAAATGCAGTATTGGTGCTGAAATTTTTACAGTAGGTTCCCGCACCAAATATGTATCTTCTAGCAAGAAGACGCATCAAAACATAATGCGGTTTTGATGCGGTAGTGATGTCTTTTGCCAAGAGATGCAGATTTGGTGCAGGAATATTGTGTTTAAATTTCAGCCACAAATCTGTAACAAAAAATGCACAAAAACGTTTTTGACTCCATTTCATTGTTGTTTTATGCAAGGAGATGCAAATTTGGTGAAGAAATCTGGTCAAGACATTTCAGCACTAAATTTGTACCCACTATAAATGCGAGTCCAAGCAATCAGACATGCTGTCATATAGGATGGGAGTGTGGTCTGACTGTAAATAATCAATGGACTACCAGTGGGAGGCGGAAGCAGTGCACATGCATGAGGGATAATGAGTGGCTCTGAAAGTAGTGTTACAGCCGCATGGAGATTGATAAGCATAACACTCCTGCTTATCCCTATTTTCTTTCTTTTTCCTTTGTTTTTAATTATGCGTGCCGAGGGCCGGCTCATGGACACTAGGTATCCCGTGCATATCTGGACTTTCACAGTCTGGGTTCACCCATCAATATTCAGGACATGTTGGAATCTTTTTTCCTCATGCCTCTTCTTTAAATGCCTTTTCATTCATTTTTTGTGCAATTTTGGCATAGTTTTCGCAGTAACTGACATTAGTTTATATGGTAATAATTTGCCATGTTTCTACATGTCAAAGTAATTCTGACATTGGGTTTTCAGGACAGTTTGTAATTTGTTCAAAAATGTGAAAAAAGTTTGAAATTGTCCAAAATTTTTAAAAACTGTTCAGTAATTCGTAATATTTAAACTTTTTAATTTTTTTACATTAATTAGATAGTCATACAAAAAAAGTTAATAAGGACATTTTTATTTGCATCAGTATCATTTTTTTTACATTACTTTTTTGTTGGTGCCAAAACACCAGAAAAAACTCACAAATAACTCAATCTTGGAAAACAAACATATCAAAAAATGTGTTTATAGATGTGAATATTTTTAACGTACAGGTACGTTATAGAATTTTATAAGATTGGGAGGATGAAAATGAAATAGTATGCTTTTCTCTGCAAAAACAAAATTTGCTTTATGCCCAAATTTTTCCTGTTTACAAGGAGAAAATGGACCCCACAACTGTATGTTTAATTTCTCTTGAGTATACTAATACTCCAGAAGTGAGTGGCAGAGTCAGTTAGGGAAGAAGCTTAATTTGTCTTTTGGTATGTATTTTTTCCTGAAATACAGTGGTGTGAAAACCTGTTTGCCCCTTTCCTGATTTATTACTCTTTAACATATTTGTCAAGCCTAAATGTTTCAGATGACCAAATAAATTTAAATATTAGACAAAAATAACACAAGTAAACACAAATATTAACTTATTTTTAAGGGAAAAAAAGAAATCCAAACCTACAGGGCCCATTGTGAAAAAGTGATTACCCCTAAACCTAATAACTGGCTGAGCCACCCTTACCAGCAACAGCTGCAATCACATATTTGCAATAACTTGCAATAAGTATTTTACAACGCTCTTGAGGATTTCAGATCCACTCATCTTTGCAGAATTGTTGGAATTCAGCCACACATTGGAGGGTTTCCAACATGAACCACCTTTTTAAGGTCATGCTACAGCATCTCAATGGGGTTAGGGTCCAGACTTTGACTAGGCTACTCCAAAATCTAAATGTAGTTTTTTCTTAAACCATTCAGAGGTGGAATTGCTGGTGTGTCTTGGATCATTGTCCTGCTACATAATCCAAGTATGCTTCAGCTTGATAGCATTTAGTGTTGTTTAAGTATATTAGCATAGCACATCTAGAATTGGCAATCTTATCTGTCTTGCAGTAGTGCTCCAAATCTATAAGATTTAGAGGCCATCTCCCGTGTCCATACACCTTCAGGTCACTCACAGATTTTCAATTGATTTCAGGTCTGGGGTCTGGCTGGACCATTCCAAAGCTTTGATCTCTTTAAATGGTAGTACTTGTGTACTGACTACTATGTCACATGAGCTTAAATGTGATTGGCTAATTCTGAACACAATCACATCCTAATTTATAAATGTGTGTTCAAACTTATGCAACCACATTATTTTAGATTATTATTATTATTTACTCATCAAAACTATTCGCTTTGTTTCCTGCTGGATTTGTACACATTATTGGTGACATAAAAGGTGGAAAAAGTTCTGAAATTACTTTTAATATGATTACTATATTTTTCTGATTATAAGACTCAATTATCCTCCCTAAACTTTGGGAGGAAAATGAGGTGTGCGTCTTATAATCTGAATGTTGCTTAATGGGGATGGTGGAGAGGGGTCACAGGAGCAATGGCATAGGTGCTGTTCTGGAGCTTCCCCTGTGCTGGGGTTGTGGGCGCTGTGCTGGGGTTGTGGGCGCTATGCTTGAGCTATGGGCGATATGCTGGAGCTGCACTGTGCTGGGGCTGCAGGCTGAGGGTGCTGTGCTGGGGCTGCGGGCGCCATCCTGAATATGTCGATGGTACAGACTTCAAAATAATGGCGCCTGGAGTTGGCACGTGCGCAGATGGAGCTCTCGGCTCAAGATCTCATCTGCACATGCCAGCACAGCACAGCTCACTTGGCCTGCAGCCCCAGCACAGCGCAGCTCCAGCACATCGCCCGTAGCTCCAGCACATTGCCCACAGCTCCAGCACAGCGCCCACAGCCCCAGCACAGCACCCTTGGCCTGCAGCCCCAGCACAGTGCAGCTCCGGCATATCGCCCGTAGCTCCAGCATAGCGCCCACAGCCCCAGCACAGCGCCCACAGAAACAACACAGGGGTAGCTCCAAAACAGCACCTTGGCATTGCTCCTGTGACCCCTCTCCACCATCCCTGGTAAGCAACATTCAGATTATAAGACGCACACCTGGAGGCACTGGACACATGATACCCTGCTAGACCACCAGGTTCACCTATACTTATGCTCCACACTACATAAGGACTTCGCTCCCTGAGTTCAAACATACGGTTTTGAGATACCCGCACGGTTACCGGCTACAACATTGCCATTTCCTGAGGCTTGTTTAACCATTTTGATTCTAAGGGGCGAATCTGAAGTTTTTCCTGATTGCTGGACTAATTACTTTATTCTGGCACATTCCCATGTTATATTCCTTGGTTGATAGGATTTCATGTTGGTGTTTGAGTCACATGCATTTTGTGGAAAAGAGTTTTTTTTGCAAAAAAATGTTTTCATGATTTATTGACATATATTTGAATATCAAGGATTTATAATCAGACAGTTTATTGAAAAGGCAATTGATGTTATTAACGGAAACATTTTTCTTATTTTATTATACAACTGTCAATTCTGGATGATCTTAAGAACCTTTTTGTTGTGAATAAGTGATATATTTTTCAAACAAAGAATCTTGTTTTTTTCCTTTGGAGTACCAAAGTTTCAGAGACTGTTTGATTCACAGCCCCAGCACAGCCCCCGCAGCATCGCCCTATTCTACCACCGCCCCTGCCTCCTGTGACCCCGCTCCACCACCGCTGCCGCCCGCTCCCGGTAAGACACCACCAGATTGTAAGACGGAGCCCCCTATCTTTCTTTTGAACCTTTTTTTCCCTCTAAATTTGGGGTGCGTCTTATAATCCAGTGCATCTTATAAAGCAAAAAACATAGTGTGTTATATGACAGAATTCTGGCATTTCATTTTAACAGTGGTGTGTGGACTTTTTAAATGTAAATAGCAGTCATTACATTTTATTTAATAGGATTCTACCACATTTTTGGACCCCAGTACTTTTTTTCAGTCTGTCTCTGCCATGTTTGGCAGATTATCCACTCTAGGATGGCAACCGCTCTAGAGTCTATAATCCTGCCATCTCACGTTTAGAAAGCATAGAGGATAGAAACAATATAAATTGAAATGACTAAACTGAATTTTTATAAAACTTAATGTTTGAGAGTTCAATGACGTCTTTATTTGGTTTCTGAGAAATGCCATGCCTATAGCTTAATGTCAACTGATAAAGTATAATGTAAATCACAATGAAATATATGATAGTACTTCCAAGGATGCAAGAAACAATAAATATATGAGTTATTTTAATTTATAACATTTTTGTCTGTTTTCATACTGCGATACATAATCACTATTGTACATCTAGAAAAAAAAAACCATTACAAACAGAGAATAATCTGTTGGCACAATAATGACCTACACTTGAGAATTAGACTTCCACATAGTAAAAATATTTCTTTGCGTCTTTTTTTAAACCCCTTAAGGAAACAGCCAATATTTTTGTTTTTTACAATTTTATTTTATCTCCCCCTTCTTTCAAGAGCCTTACCTTTTTTCTATTTTTGTTGATATAACAATATGTTGTCTTAGTTTTACTTCAGTATGTATAAGGCCCTAAAAATCAAGAAAGATTTTCCAAGTGCGATAAAGTGTTGAAAAAAAATAAAGCTGCTCAACCATTGTGTTATGATTTTTAATTTTTATCGATTTCATTGTGAGGTAAAATTACCAAGCAACATGACTGTCCAGCATACTAACGCTACATTTATTTATTAATTATTCTCAATATTACAATTAAAGGCTCATAAAAATGAGATTCTTGTTAAACAAATTGGGTTAGAGATGAGCGAACCTGAACTGTAAAGATCGGGGTTCTTATACAACTCACTGGATGTCCGGGGCTCGAACCCGAACATGGTAGTTTAAAAAAGTTTGTGCCAGAGCTCGGGTGCTGTTCGTATGCAAACCAATTGATCAAGCATCAAAGTAATTAGATACACTCGGTGCTCAGCCCAGTGTGAGCCACTTGCAGTGTTTGAATGGCTCGCATGTTTTTGGAGGCTGTGTGTGAAATAAACCCTGATCTCCCTCACCGGAAGGGCTCTGTTTGTGGCTGGCTGTATGTGGGCCAAATGCCCAATCAGTGACTTCCATTTTACTCGTTACTCAAGTCAAGCCAGATAGTTAGGGTCCCTCCTTGACTTTTATGGGGTTCGGGGTCCGGAACAAATTCAGGTCAAGTCTGGCCTCAAAACAAACTTTCAACTAAAGATTTTGAAGATTTTGCAAATGTGATAATACCAAATACCCATATTTTTTATTATTTTTAACCAGTGGAAAAACTAGGGAGTGATTAAAATTAGTATGTTTTTTACTTTTTAAATTAAAAAGTAAAAACTTAATTTTTTAGTTTATACTGTGTTAAATCTTTGATCTCTTATTAGTATTATATAATGTACTGTAATAATGAATGATTGCAATATTTTGTGAAGATCACAGTCTCTTAAAAAACCCAGCTTCTGGATTTCACAGAAATATAAAGCTGGTGGTGACCTTTAGCCCACCCAGAGCAGGAATGGCAACCTATAGACACTCCTAAATAAAATTCACAAACATGTCATGGGGACAATTTAAATGCCATTTAAGTGGTTAGAGATCAAGTTAGAGACTGCTCTGTGTGCAGCCAACTTAGCTTCTAAACCTGCTCCGTATATCTGGACCCTCTCCATGATGTAATAGTATGGCATAGAATAGCAAGGGGTTCATGCAGGGGAATGAAACACATGCTACATATTTTCCAAAGATTTTATCTGCTTATTGGAAGTATTACATTACAAACAATCGGGGATGTGCTTACCAACAAAGGAAAAAAATGTTTATATTAGTGCTCTGCTTTCTTGGGATGACAGTTTAGGTGGACGACCATTCCAGTTGTGCCATACTCCTTCCATTTTGGATGACTTATTGAACAGTGGTATATGAGATGTTCAGAGTTTGGGCTGTATTGTATAACATTACCCTACTTTACTCTTCAACACAACTTTATCCCTGACCTGTCTGGTGTATTTCTTGGTTTTCATGATGCTGTTTGATCCTTAATATTCTCAAACAACCTCTGAGGCCTTCAAAGATCACCTGTAGTAATACTGAGAATAAATTGCATACAGGTGGACTCAATTTACCTATTAAGGGACTTCTGGTAATCTATAGTCACTTAGTTCAATGGGGTCAGTTTACCTGCATTCACCGGTAGAGGAATGTGGGAACCTCCAGCTATGACTGCAAATAACCTGAGTGAAATCACCACTCATTGCTTACCTCAGTCTCTGCCTGAAGCTCAAAGTAGGCGGTCTTGGTCTATGGACGTGTGCGCTGTCACTTTAGATGTAGCAGAGCTGGAATCGTTGCTGGACCTTGTGTGGATTATGTCAGGCCTGGGTGTTATGGGGGTAAATAAAGGGATGAAAGAGAGTGTTTGTTGTATTTTATTTCAAATAAAGGTTTTTTTGGCTGTTTGTGTTTATTTTTTTCACTTACAGATTAATAATGTGGAAGTCTCAGATGTCTTCCATTACTAATGTAGGGCTTAGTGGCAGCTGTGAGCTGTTATTAATCCCCTATCATCCTGAATGCCACCACACCAGATTATTTTTTTATTACCCGAATTGCCAGACACAGATCATTACCTGGAGTTCCATGAGAACTCTGTGTTCCGGCCCGGTGCTCGAGTACTTTTGAACCCGTGTGGATCCAGACTTTTACAGTCCAAGTAGGCCCATTACTAGTTATGAGTCTTTTAATCTAAGCATCAGTGCTAGCTTAATTTTTATTGAATTTATTTATTACTTATATAGAACATGGGATTAATAGCATTGTTTATGCTTCACATGAGTCCAATATATATACCATAGTGCAATCTATTATAGGTGTTCGTATGTTACAAGCTGACTTGGAAAATTTGAGTGTGTGGGTATTCACTTGGCAAACAAGATTCAATGGGGATAAATGTAACGCTATTTACTTGAGAGTTAATAATATGCTGACACATTGTGTTCTAGAGGGAGTAACACTAGGAAAATCTAGAAAAAGAGGGGTGGCCTTACTCTTACTTAACATGCAGCATATTATCAAACAGCATATCTAAAACTACTACACTAATACAAACTGCCGAAAGCCTCTGATGATTCTGGGCAGTTAATACAATAAAGAAGAAACGAGTAGGCATAAAGAGCTGCCCTGGTTCAAATTAGTATAGCGGGTTGAAAATAATGCACAGCATCAGCAGATCATGCAGAGGAGATCCCCAGTCTGAGCAATCAGGGGTTGTGCTTTATCTGGTCAATGCAAAATAAAACAGGTGCAGCACAGGGGAATTGATCCCCTTAAAGATGTTTAAATAAAATAGGGATTTAATGTAAAGCAAAAGCACACACTAAACAGTTATATAGGAACAAAATAAACTGCTCCCTGCATGGTGGCACATAAAAAGACAACGTACATACCCTACAAGGGTTTTTTTGAAATAATAGGATAATAAAATAAACTAATACATTTATCCTGCCTCTAGAGGGAGATTATCATACCCAAACACTCCTTACAATATAGTGACTGACAGAAGTACTGTCGCTTATCCATGTTATGTAAATAAAAGCTTATACTTTAAATTCATCTATTGGTTTTATAAATTACTCTTTTGAAAGCTGAAACCCTCCCAAATTTGGTTTAAGTAATGAAAATAAAATTGCTGCAAAGCTGAAATATCGATCATTTAATGAACACAGAAAGTTCAGATTTTGGCAAGACAAAAGTTTTGTCGCCCACAGAAAGTAATGTGAAATTCAAACAAATAAATAACTTCTAATGCAAAGATATGTTGTATAACATTGGTGAATGAAGTTGTGGTGCTATTAGAGCCATATTTAATATTTTGTGTGACTTCCATGAGCTTGAAGGACTGCATCCATGCGGTTGAACGATGATTCATACAATTTATTGATGAAGTCATCAGGAATAGCAAAGAATGCAGTCTAACATGCATCCCAGAGTTCATCTAGATTCTTTGGTTTCTTCTTTCAAGCTTCCTCCTTCATCCTATCCCAAACATGCTGAATGATGTTCATGTCTGGTCACTGGGCTGGCCAGTCCTTGAGCACCTTGATCTTCTTTGCCAGGAGGAACTTTGTTGTAGAGATGGTTGTATGAGATGGAGCACCATCCTGCTGCAGAATTCAACCCCTTTTATGATTGGGAATGTAAAAGGTAGCTATTACTTCTTGATATTTTAGGCTATTGATATTGCCTTCCACCTTGCAAATGTTGCGCAAACCCCCATACTGAGTGAAACCCCAGACCATGATATTTCAACCACCAAACTTAACTGTTTTCTGGATCTATACGGGCTCCAGTAGGTCTCCTGTAGTATTTGCAGCGACTGTGGTGTAATTCAACTGAAGATTCATCAGAGAAATCCACCTTCTGCCACTTTTCCAGCGTCCATCTGTTTAGCAGGCTGTTGGACTTGGCAAATACCACACGTTTTTTAAATTGCCTTTTGTTTAGTGCTGGCTTCTGGGCACTGATTCGACCATGGAGGCCATTTCGAGACAGAATCCTACAAACTGTTCTAGTTGACGCAGGGACTTGATGTGACCAGGTTTTTTGGAGCTCTGCTGCAGTGGAAGAGGGGCTGGCTTTAAATATTCTAACCAACAAACGTTCCTCCTGAGCAGTTATCTTGCAGGGTCTGCCAGACCTGGGCTTGTCAAAAACATCTCCAGTCTCTTCAAATCTTTTTTTAATTCTTTGTACTTGACGCTGAGACACATTAAAAGTGCCAGCCACCTCTGCAGTGGATCTGTCCTTCAGCTTCTTGATAATCAAGGCTTTGGTCACAGGCTGGAATTTTGGCATGTTGTTAGAGGTCAAGTTGCAGTTCAAGTGAAGGTCTGGGGTGCTGGGTTTCTTTTTATACACACCCACTAATTAAGCGATCATTTAGTGAGCACAGGTGAGGCTGTAAACGAAGATTGGGTGCATTATATAATAAGGCGACAAAACATTTGTCTTGCCAAAATCTGACCTTTCAGTGCTCTGTCCTTCACCTCCCATATGCAATTTCTTGCCCAGTCCTGTCGTTTGCACCTCAAGGACTTCTCTAGAATCCGCCCCTTTCTCACAATGGGAACGACAAAATCCCTCACCGTGGCCCTGATCCACTCCCGCCTCAACTACTGTAACTCTCTATTAATTGGTGTCCCTTTAACTAGACTCTCTCCTCTACAGTCCATCTTTAATGCAGCAGCCAGGGTCACCTACCTGGCTAACCGCTACTCAGATGCTTCCGTTCTGTGCCAGTAATTGTACTGGCTGCTCATATATCACAGGATACTATTCAAATTTGCTTGTTCTCATCCACAAAGCTCTCCACAGTGCGGCAACCCCCTACATCTCCACCCTCCTCTCTGTCTATCACCCCACCTGTTCTCTACGGTCTGCAAAAGACTTTCAACTAACATCCCCACTAATCCAAACCTCCCACTCCCGGATCCAAGACTTTTCCCTAGCTGCCCCAATTCTCTGGAACGCTCTTCCCCAAGAAGCTAGGACAAATCACAACTTACTCAGCTTCAGACGCTCCCTAAAAATGCATCTTTTTAGAGTGGCCTATCACACTCTCTAGCCGAACGAAATTCACATAGTCCCTCCACGCCGTCTCAGAACATAACCCCATGTCAAACTCCATGGCACCCAAATGCATCTCAAGGTTCTGGCCAACTGGTCCAGGCAGCCATTATCTATCCCCCATTTGCTTGAGATGGCTGGACTGCCATTGTAAATAAGCACTTATACCTTGTCCCACCCATCGCATTATAGATTGTAAGTTCTCACGAGCAGGGTTGTCTTTTTTCCTTACTCCAATTATTGAATTTTCTATAACTGTTATTTGTTTGTATATGAACCTCCAGAATTGTAAAGCGCTGCGGAATATGTTGGCGCTATAGAAATAAAGATTTATTATTATTATTATTATTATTATTATTATTATTATTAATAAATGATTAATATTTCAGCTTTGCAGCAACTTTATTTTCATAACCTAACCAAATGGGTTTCAGCTTTCAAAAGAGTAATTTATGAAACCAATGGATGAATTTAAAGTCAGGTTATAAGCTTTTATTTACATAACATGGATAAGCGACAGAACTTCTGTCAGGGACTGTACATTACATACAATACCATATTTGTAGGGTGCGTTAACGTACTGAGTAATTGTTGCTATAAAAAGTGTTTTAACCAACGTGCAGTAGTTTTTCCCCTAATAAATACCACCAATAATTAATTCAGCGATATATTTTGTTTGCAACAAATTCTAAATCATTGAATAAATTATATTTATTAAATTAAAACAATAGTAATAAAATAATTACCTGCTGCAGCCATAAATGCCTGCTCAATATCACGGTCAATGAGCAATATTTCATAATACCCGCTATAAACTATACAAAAAGGCATATGACTCATTTTTTAATATTTACGTTTATTTACACTAATTGTCACTTAGTGATGTTCACTCATAGGACACTATAGGATCTTTATTATCAATTGTATTAAATTTATTTTTTTTCAACCATACTACTATGCATAAAATTCATCACTATAGAATTCATAATTACTGTAAAAGTATTAATTTACACAGGGAGATATTACCATAGAAAATGCTATTAGCATAATACTGCTTTATGACACACATCTGTCTGGTTACAGCAACATAATTTATATATTCCTACTGCTTATAAAATTGATCACAAATACAAGCAGGACCATAGTATTCCTTAGACTCTCTAGGCTTAACCCTTGTACCTCCACAGAGATGAGGCGCGCATTAATTTTCTTGCTGAGGCACTGGATATCAGCTCTCTTAACTAATGTGAGGGTTGTGACATCATGTCAAATCCTTTCTTATTACATCTGTATGAGCAATATAGTTTAGTTGTGATCTTGATGTGTGCTTTAACGAGCCTTTGGAACCAGCCAAAACAATTATTATTTAAATGGAGGATATGGACCTGGATATCCAAAAAAAAAACAATCTTGGTTTTTCACTTTCAGCTCAACATGCCTCTGACAGCACAGCCTCCCTTTCCCCTGATGAATCGCTTTTGAGGAAACGCGTCGGGAAGGAGGACGTTGAGTCATTGGTGTTACCGAAGGGGTATTGTGTGGTGCGTTGTGAGTTGCCCCCCCCCCCTCCCGAATTTTGTGAGGTAACACCTGTATCATTGGTGAGCAGTGGGGTAGACGGTGAGCATAGATCCCACTGCCACCATTGATTGCACTATTTGCACTTCTGGAGCACTATTATCACCTAAGCCGTTCACTCTCCCTCCCTGATCATATATCAGTGTTTTTTGTGACCTGAGTTTAATTACCAATTTGCACGTAGCCACTTTCCAAAAGAGTAATACTCACAGGGCAGGAGTGCAATTATGGGAGATCAAGGGTTTTGCACAATGACACTTTAATTCTATTTGGATGAATATGATTGGACTGGGAGGATTGTGAAGGAATTTTAAATAACTCCTGTGAGTTCTTTTTTATACATCCAATTTGTACGTTGTGTTTAACTCCCTTGTGGTATCACTTGTCTGGATTTTTTGTTTTAACATTTTAATAATAATTAATAAAGGTTAATTTTTAAATACCAGTGCTATACACATTGCATATGTAAAGCACCTGTGTCACACTCTACAGAGGCTAGTAAGACGCAATACAGTGTAATCCCCACTAGGTGGCAGCAGAGAAGTGAAGGAGAGACTAAAAAACACTGTAATGGAAAGGCAGCTGAAGTATAGCAGAGAAACTTCAGCAATGTTAACAGGCGAATCACCAGGGAGCAAAAGAGTAGTCAAACAGTCAGGGTCTAGCCAGGAAAGTTGAGTCACTGCAAAGGGAGGATCAATATCAAAGTCAGAAAGCAGAACCGAAGCTGGGAGATCAGGTTTGCAGAGGGAAACACAAACAACAGACAGGAGAGGGAAGTCAGGGGCTGGGACAGGCAGACAAACAGGGAAGGGTCAAAGTCAGGACACAGTAGCAGGGAGGTAGAACAGATCAGGAACACTCACCAGAGCCAGTATACAAGCTGCAAGGCAGAAATATCACTGGCACTGAGCCATAGGTAGAGAGGCAATATATAGCGTCCTGGGATCCAGAACGAGGCAAGGGAAGTTAACCCCTGACATGACCAGGCCAGAGCTGGGTGTAACCAGCAGCAGGGAAAGCCGGCCTGGATCATGACAAACTGATCTCCAAACTCGAACACTGTTTTTTTGTAAAGTCTGTATTTGGTACGAACACCTAAAAATGAACCTCGGGTTAACTAATCTCTATTCATTACGAATAATCCAAACACGAATAATCACTATTTGCTCATCACTAATTATGACTGATCAATTTGTCTGATAAGAAATATTTTAAAGTTGCTTATTTTCATGTGTACTGTTATTTTAGGAAATAAAAATTAAAACGACTGTTACACTTTAAATGCCAGAAGGGGGTCCTAAATATCTGCAAACATAGGGACTCTGTAATAAGGCAAGACAACCCAAAATACATGAGCAAAGTTTCAATTGCTATCTCTGCTAGCTCTTGCTTTTACCAAAACCTAGAATACTCTGCTTTCATATATTAGAAGCTTTTCTGAGACTCTAATGCATGCCTCTGGTTAATTGCATCCATTAGTTGAGTAGATCACAACTTTGCAGCAAATCAGTATTCTCTTTCATGCATCTGTCATTAATGCTATGAACACATTTATTCCAAATCATTAGCCATTCAAAAGTCTAACTAATCCAAAATCTTTCTCACAAAGTGCACTCTTGTTAAGACTCATCTTTCAGCCTGAGCTTTGCATTCAGTATAGTATTTCTTCCACATTACACATGGAGTATTTTTCCACTACTGCTTTTAGTGCTTTTCCTATCACTGTAGCATGCTGCTTCCAGCAGATTTGACTACAAGCCAACCATCATCCTTTTCATCTGATTCAAAGAACCTGAAATACTGCAGCTTATCTATCTGAACATTGTGCTTTTTGACTAAGGGCTAATCAATGTAAAAAGTCCATCTATTGATCGACACCAAACTCATTTCTTGGTTAAACTCACAGCAATTACAGATAGATTTCCAAATGTTCACATAGAAAAATACCCTGAACAAAAATCTAAAAAAAGAACCCTTTTTTTGCTCCCATTTTTCATGAACTGAACTCAAAGATCTAAGACTTTATCTATGTACACAAAAGGCCTTAATAAAAAGCATAATTATTGCAAAGGTGTGCCTTAGGCTGGCCAGGATAAAAGACCACTCTAAAATGTGCAGTTTTATCACACAGCACAATGCCACAGATGTCGCAAGCTTTGAAAAAAAGTGCATTTGCCATACTGACTGCAGGAATGTCCACCACAGCTGTTTGCCCGTGAGTTGAATGTTCATTTCTCTACCATAAGCCGTCTCCAAAGGTGTTTCAGAGAATTTGGCAGTACATCCAACCAACCTCACAACAGCAGACCACGTGAAACCACACCGGCCCAGGACCTCCACATCCAGTATCTTCACCTCCAAGATTGTCTGAGACCATCCATCTGGACAGCTGCTGCAACAATAGGTTTACATAAACAAAGAATTTCTGCACAAACTGTCAGAAATTGTCTCAGGGAAGCTCATCTGCTGCTCATCATCCTCATTGGGGTCCCCATCTGATTATGGTTCATCATTGCAACTGACTTGAGTGGTTAAATGCTCAGATTTAATGTGATCTGGCACTTAGAAAAGGTGATCTTTTCAAAGATGAATCCCAATTTTCACTGTAAAGGGCAGATGGAATGTATGGTGTAGTGTGGGTGAGCGGTTTGGTGATGTCAATGTTGTGAATAGAGTTGAGCGCGGTTCGTGGTTCGTGGTTCTCCAGTTCGCGGCTCGAGTGATTTTGGGGCATGTTCTAGATCGAACTAGAACTCGAGCTTTTTGCAAAAGCTCGATAGTTCTAGAAACGTTCGAGAACGGTTCTAGCAGCCAAAAAACAGCTAAATCCTAGCTTGGTTTCTGCTGTAATAGTGTAAGTCACTCTGTGAATCAAACTATTATCACATTTCAGTGTATAGTGTGCGTGAACAGCGCCTTCAGATCACTGCTGTTTCTATAATGGCGATCGCCATTTTTTTTTTTTTTTTTCTTGTCTTCCTTCCCTAAGCGCGCGCGTCTTGTGGGGCGGGCCAGCATGTCAGCCAATCACAGACACACACACACCTAAGTGGACTTTGAGCCAGAGAAGCAACGGCATGTGTGATAGTATCTGCATGTCACATGTCCCTGCATTATAAAACCGGACATTTTCTTCACGAACGCCATTATCTGCCTTCTGCGTCTTTGGTGTCAGACATCAGTGTCGCAGCTCCGTCATCCTGAGTCCTATAGCCGATACAGCTGTATGCGCTGCATACACAGCGTTAGACAGCTTAGGGAGAGCACATTCTAGCAGTCCTTTTAAGAGCTCAAAGCGGCAGGGTCAGAGAGCCATAGGTGACAGGTCCTGAAAACAGCAACAGCGTCTGTGTAGCCCAGGTCAGGGATTTCCTCCCTGCATTTCACCATTAGGAGGGAATAGAAAGGCAGGCTTCCATTCCTCTACCCAGAGCACCACAATCCTGCCACTGTACCCTCTTGTCCTCTGCACACTCCAACTCATTCTAAGTAAGCCATTATACTAGCAAACATTCAGTGTACCTAGTGGCATCCTATACGTGGCTATTGGACTTTGCTATAGTCCCACTAGTGCAAAGACATTTGCAGAGCACGTCTGCCTGCATTGCACACTACAACTTTTTTAAACTAAGCAATTTTACTAGCAAACACTCAGTGTACCTAGTGGCATCCTATACGTGGCTATTGGACTTTGCTATAGTCCCACTAGTGCCAAGACATTTGCAGCACGTCTGCCTGCGTTGCACACTCCAACTAATTATAACTAAGCCATTATACTAGCACACACTCAGTGTACCTAGTGGCATCCTATACGTGGCTATTGGACTTTGCTATAGTCCCACTAGTGCCAAGACATTTGCAGCACGTCTGCCTGCGTTGCACACTCCAACTAATTATAACTAAGCCATTATACTAGCACACACTCAGTGTACCTAGTGGCATCCTATACGTGGCTATTGGACTTTGCTATAGTCCCACTAGTGCCAAGACATTTGCAGCACGTCTGCCTGCGTTGCACACTCCAACTAATTATAACTAAGCCATTATACTAGCACACACTCAGTGTACCTAGTGGCATCCTATACGTGGCTATTGGACTTTGCTATAGTCCCACTAGTGCCAAGACATTTGCAGCACGTCTGCCTGCGTTGCACACTCCAACTAATTATAACTAAGCCATTATACTAGCAAACACTCAGTGTACCTAGTGGCATCCTATACGTGGCTATTGGACTTTGCTATAGTCCCACTAGTGCCAAGACATTTGCAGAGCGCATCTGCCTGCGTTGCACACTCCAACTAATTATAACTAAGCCATTATACTAGCACACACTCAGTGTACCTAGTGGCATCCTATACGTGGCTATTGGACTTTGCTATAGTCTCACTAGTGCAAAGACATTTGCAGCACGTCTGCCTGCGTTGCACACTCCAACTAATTATAACTAAGCCATTATACTAGCACACACTCAGTGTACCTAGTGGCATCCTATACGTGGCTATTGGACTTTGCTATAGTCCCACTAGTGCCAAGACATTTGCAGAGCGCATCTGCCTGCGTTGCACACTCCAACTAATTATAACTAAGCCATTATACTAGCACACACTCAGTGTACCTAGTGGCATCCTATACGTGGCTATTGGACTTTGCTATAGTCCCACTAGTGCCAAGACATTTGCAGCACGTCTGCCTGCGTTGCACACTCCAACTAATTATAACTAAGCCATTATACTAGCAAACACTCAGTGTACCTAGTGGCATCCTATACGTGGCTATTGGACTTTGCTATAGTCCCACTAGTGCCAAGACATTTGCAGCACGTCTGCCTGCGTTGCACACTCCAACTAATTATAACTAAGCCATTATACTAGCACACACTCAGTGTACCTAGTGGCATCCTATACGTGGCTATTGGACTTTGCTTTAGTCCCACTAGTGCCAAGACATTTGCAGAACGCATCTGCCTGCGTTGCACACTCCAACTAATTATAACTAAGCCATTATACTAGCACACACTCAGTGTACCTAGTGGCATCCTATACGTGGCTATTGGACTTTGCTATAGTCCCACTAGTGCCAAGACATTTGCAGAGCGCATCTGCCTGCGTTGCACACTCCAACTAATTATAACTAAGCCATTATACTAGCACACACTCAGTGTACCTAGTGGCATCCTATACGTGGCTATTGGACTTTGCTATAGTCCCACTAGTGCAAAGACATTTGCAGCACGTCTGCCTGCGTTGCACACTCCAACTAATTATAACTAAGCCATTATACTAGCACACACTCAGTGTACCTAGTGGCATCCTATACGTGGCTATTGGACTTTGCTATAGTCCCACTAGTGCCAAGACATTTGCAGAGCGCATCTGCCTGCGTTGCACACTCCAACTAATTATAACTAAGCCATTATACTAGCACACACTCAGTGTACCTAGTGGCATCCTATACGTGGCTATTGGACTTTGCTATAGTCCCACTAGTGCCAAGACATTTGCAGAGCGCATCTGCCTGCGTTGCACACTCCAACTAATTATAACTAAGCCATTATACTAGCACACACTCAGTGTACCTAGTGGCATCCTATACGTGGCTATTGGACTTTGCTATAGTCCCACTAGTGCCAAGACATTTGCAGCACGTCTGCCTGCGTTGCACACTCCAACTAATTATAACTAAGCCATTATACTAGCACACACTCAGTGTACCTAGTGGCATCCTATACGTGGCTATTGGACTTTGCTATAGTCCCACTAGTGCCAAGACATTTGCAGAGCGCATCTGCCTGCGTTGCACACTCCAACTAATTATAACTAAGCCATTATACTAGCACACACTCAGTGTACCTAGTGGCATCCTATACGTGGCTATTGGACTTTGCTATAGTCCCACTAGTGCAAAGACATTTGCAGCACGTCTGCCTGCGTTGCACACTCCAACTAATTATAACTAAGCCATTATACTAGCACACACTCAGTGTACCTAGTGGCATCCTATACGTGGCTATTGGACTTTGCTTTAGTCCCACTAGTGCCAAGACATTTGCAGCACGTCTGCCTGCGTTGCACACTCCAACTAATTATAACTAAGCCATTATACTAGCACACACTCAGTGTACCTAGTGGCATCCTATACGTGGCTATTGGACTTTGCTATAGTCCCACTAGTGCCAAGACATTTGCAGAGCGCATCTGCCTGCGTTGCACACTCCAACTAATTATAACTAAGCCATTATACTAGCACACACTCAGTGTACCTAGTGGCATCCTATACGTGGCTATTGGACTTTGCTATAGTCCCACTAGTGCAAAGACATTTGCAGCACGTCTGCCTGCGTTGCACACTCCAACTAATTATAACTAAGCCATTATACTAGCAAACACTCAGTGTACCTAGTGGCATCCTATACGTGGCTATTGGACTTTGCTATAGTCCCACTAGTGCCAAGACATTTGCAGCACGTCTGCCTGCGTTGCACACTCCAACTAATTATAACTAAGCCATTATACTAGCAAACACTCAGTGTACCTAGTGGCATCCTATACGTGGCTATTGGACTTTGCTATAGTCCCATTAGTGCCAAGACATTTGCAGCACGTCTGCCTGCGTTGCACACTCCAACTAATTATAACTAAGCCATTATACTAGCACACACTCAGTGTACCTAGTGGCATCCTATACGTGGCTATTGGACTTTGCTATAGTCCCACTAGTGCCAAGACATTTGCAGAGCGCATCTGCCTGCGTTGCACACTCCAACTATTTATAACTAAGCCATTATACTAGCACACACTCAGTGTACCTAGTGGCATCCTATACGTGGCTATTGGACTTTGCTATAGTCCCACTAGTGCAAAGACATTTGCAGCACGTCTGCCTGCGTTGCACACTCCAACTAATTATAACTAAGCCATTATACTAGCACACACTCAGTGTACCTAGTGGCATCCTATACGTGGCTATTGGACTTTGCTTTAGTCCCACTAGTGCCAAGACATTTGCAGAACGCATCTGCCTGCGTTGCACACTCCAACTAATTATAACTAAGCCATTATACTAGCACACACTCAGTGTACCTAGTGGCATCCTATACGTGGCTATTGGACTTTGCTATAGTCCCACTAGTGCCAAGACATTTGCAGAGCGCATCTGCCTGCGTTGCACACTCCAACTAATTATAACTAAGCCATTATACTAGCACACACTCAGTGTACCTAGTGGCATCCTATACGTGGCTATTGGACTTTGCTATAGTCCCACTAGTGCAAAGACATTTGCAGCACGTCTGCCTGCGTTGCACACTCCAACTAATTATAACTAAGCCATTATACTAGCACACACTCAGTGTACCTAGTGGCATCCTATACGTGGCTATTGGACTTTGCTATAGTCCCACTAGTGCCAAGACATTTGCAGAGCGCATCTGCCTGCGTTGCACACTCCAACTAATTATAACTAAGCCATTATACTAGCACACACTCAGTGTACCTAGTGGCATCCTATACGTGGCTATTGGACTTTGCTATAGTCCCACTAGTGCCAAGACATTTGCAGAGCGCATCTGCCTGCGTTGCACACTCCAACTAATTATAACTAAGCCATTATACTAGCACACACTCAGTGTACCTAGTGGCATCCTATACGTGGCTATTGGACTTTGCTATAGTCCCACTAGTGCAAAGACATTTGCAGCACGTCTGCCTGCGTTGCACACTCCAACTCATTATAACTAAGTTACATTGTCAGGGATATTTATTCTTTATTATTCTGCTGTTAATAAAGCTAGACCACCACTGCAATTTTCCCCACCTCTCAATTTTTACTACCACATTTTCAGTCCACAATCTTGTCGCAATCAACATGAGTGGCAAAATGACAGATGCTGGTGGAAAGGGGAAGAGGCGTGGTGGAAAAGGCAAAAAAGGTTTTTGTCAGTGGGGAAGGTGGCAAAGCTCCATTATCATCTGCTGAAGATAGACCATCTACTAGCAAAAGTAAGATGTCTACTACTTATTGTGGACAATCCGATGTGCTCCCTTTATTACGGACACGAACAAGAGGAACAAAGGTAGATGATGGGCAAAAAAGGAAAATGCTTGAATGGATCTCAAGTGGTCCAACAAGTGCCCTCTCAGCCACTTCAAGTACCGCATCCAAAAAACACCATTCCTCTGAGTTGTCATCCCAATCACACTTGATTTCTCCCAGCTCTGAAGTCTCCATCAGCCCTGCACAGTATGGTGGAACTGAGATGGCTGAGTCTGCAGAGCTGTTCAGTCACACTATAGCCTGGGAATCAGAGGTCTGCTCCCAAGCTACAGTGAGTACAGAACAGGAAATGGTCTGCAGTGATGCCCAGAACCTTTGTGACTCAGATTCAGGCCGTGAGGACCAAGTTTCTGAGCATAATGTTGACCCTTTGTCACAAACTGTAACACCTGTGGTTATAGACAATGAGGAACATACTGATGAAGATGAGACTCAGATACCCGATTGGGATGACAACTTAAATATTCGGTCAGGGCAAGAAGAGGCTCGGTCTGAGGGGGAGGGGAGTGCAAACACAACAATTGATGATGACGTTCTAGATCCCACCTACTGTCAACCCCCAGTCAGGCACTCGAGGAGGTCAACAGAGGCGGTGGAGGAGGATGCAACCGACGACGAAGTTACCTTGCGCCTTCCTGGACAGAGTCGGAGCACTGGTAGCACGTCTACAACTGCATCCTCAGCCACCACTCTGCCTATGAGCATTATTCGGGGTGGATCAACAGGTCGCATGGCCTCTAAGCCTTGCCTAGCCTGGGCCTTTTTTCACATCGAAAAAGATCGCCCAACTCATGTGATATGTAACATTTGTCATGATTCTGTTAGTAGAGGTCAAAACCTCAGCAGTTTGACAACTTCTTCCATGAATCGTCACATGAATAAATATCATAAGTCCTGGTGGGAAGCTCACCGTGCTGCAATGCCGGCTAGCGGAGCGAACCATCCACCGCCCGCCCCTTCCAGTGCATCCGCGCGCTCTTCATCTTCTAGGACTGTGGGGACAGCTGTCACACCTGTTTTTCCACGCAAAACTTCCACCACTGTAACCGCAACAGGCAGTTTGCTTGTAAGGTCGTCAGTTGGTTTGGAAGGGGAAACAAGTGAGTGTGTACAGCTCTCTCAGACATCGATAGCACCAACGTTGGATGAAGGCAACATCATGTCTCCGCCTGAACTTTCCTCACAAACCTGCATTTTTCCAGGGACACCCTACTCAACACCGTCTACACACAGCAGCCAGATCTCTGTCCCTCAGATGTGGTCAAATAAAAGGCCACTTCCTCCGACCCATGACAAAGCTAAGAGGTTGACTCTATCCCTCTGTAAGCTGTTGGCTACCGAAATGCTGCCTTTCCGCCTAGTGGACACACATGATTTTAGAGAGCTTATGTCTGTCGCTGTGCCCCAGTACCAGATGCCTAGTCGCCACTACTTCTCTAAGAAAGGTGTGCCCGCGCTACACCAGCATGTCGCACACAACATCACCGCTTCCTTGAGAAACTCTGTGTGTCAACGGGTGCATTTCACCACCGATACTTGGACCAGTAAGCATGGACAGGGACGTTACATGTCGCTGACTGGGCACTGGGTAACTATGGTGATAGATGGTGAAGGGTCTGCTGCACAAGTCTTGCCGTCCCCACGACTTGTGTGTCAATCCTCTGTCTGTCCAAGTTCCGCCACAGCTTCTGCATCCTCCACCTCATCTGGGTCCTCCACCTCCGCCCCAAGCCTGCCTGGTCAGGCCACCAGCGTTCTCACTGCGCAGAAGGAATCACGCACGCCTCATTACTATGCTGGCAGCCGAGCGCAACGGCATCAGGCGGTCTTTAGCTTGACATGTCTTGGTAATAAGAGTCACACAGCTGAGGAGTTGTGGTCAGCTCTGCGGTCCGAGTTTAATAAATGGTTGTCTCCACTCAACCTGCAGCCTGGTAAGGCCGTGTGCGACAATGCTGCAAACCTGGGTGCGGCCCTTCGCCTGGGCAAGGTGACACACGTACCTTGTATGGCTCACGTGTTGAACCTTGTCGTGCAGCAATTTTTAACACACTATCCCGGCCTAGATGGCCTTCTGAACAGGGCACGAAAACTGTCTGCTCACTTCCGGCGTTCAAGCGCCGCAGCTGAGCGACTTGCATCGCTCCAGAAGTCTTTCGGCCTGCCGGTTCATCGCCTGAAATGCGATGTGGCGACACGCTGGAATTCAACTCTCCACATGTTACAGCGACTGTGGCAGCACCGCAGAGCCCTGGTGCAATACGTCATGACGTATAGCCTGGGCCAACGAGATGCAGAGGTGGGTCAGATCACCCTGATGGAGTGGTCTCAGATCAAGGACCTATGCACCCTTCTGCACAGTTTCGACATGGCGACGAATATGTTTAGCTCTGACAATGCCATTATCAGCATGACGATTCCAGTCATTTACATGTTGGAGCACACGCTAAACACTATTCGGAGTCAGGGGGTGGGACAACATGAAGGGGAGGAACTACAGGAGGATTCATATGCGCAAGGGACAACAACATCACCAAGGTCCAGACGTTCATCATCACCAACGCAGCAGGCATGGGACCATGGGGAACAGGGATCGACAAGGGCGCATAGTAGCAGGCGAAATGTTGAGCAAGGTGCAGGAGAACATGAAGAAATGGAGGACGAACTGTCCATGGACATGGAAGACTCAGCGGATGAGGGAGACCTTGGTCAAATTTCAGTTGAAAGAGGTTGGGGGGAGATGTCAGAGGAAGAAAGAACGGGTAGCACCTCTATGCCACAAACACAGCGTGGACTTGGTCCGCATGGCTGCGCAAGACACATGAGTGCCTTCTTGTTGCACTACCTCCAACATGACAGTCGTATTGTCAAAATTAGAAGTGATGATGACTACTGGATTGCC
Organism: Anomaloglossus baeobatrachus; assembly: GCF_048569485.1. Taxonomy (NCBI): domain Eukaryota; kingdom Metazoa; phylum Chordata; class Amphibia; order Anura; family Aromobatidae; genus Anomaloglossus; species Anomaloglossus baeobatrachus. The sequence continues at coordinate 313,804,432 of NC_134353.1, forward strand.
ACACTATTAGATCCCCGGTACAAGTCCAAATTTTGTGACATAATTCCAGCCATAGAAAGGGACGCACGTATGCAGGAGTATCAGCAGAAGCTGTTACTCGATCTTAGCTCGGCTTTTCCACCAAACAACCGTGCAGGTGCAGGGAGGGAATCTCCCAGTTGTAACTTGACAAACATGGGACGGTCTCGTCATCTTCACCAGTCTACCCGTACCAGTAGGACCGTATCTGGTGCCGGTAACAGCAATTTTATGGAATCTTTTCATAATTTTTTTAGACCCTCTTTTGCAAGGCCACCAGAGACAACAAGTCTGACACATACTCAACGGCTGGAGAGGATGATACAGGAGTATCTCCAAATGAACATCGATGCCATGACTGTGCAACTGGAGCCTTGCTCCTTTTGGGCTTCAAACATAGAAAAATGGCCAGAGCTCTCCAGTTACGCCTTGGAGATTTTGTCGTGTCCAGCTGCCAGCGTTGTCTCTGAACGTGTATTCAGTGCTGCTGGGTGTGTGCTGACAGATAAGCGCACGCGTCTGTCCAGTGACAATGTGGACAGACTGACGTTCATCAAAATGAACAAGTCATGGATCCAGAAGGAATTTACTACCCCTGTGTCATCCTGGGGAGAGTAAATGCTTGTGGATTTGGAATGTGCTTGATGCAAATCAAAACATCCTGTTTGCAACTAGGGCCCAAGTGCTGCCACTGATGGGGTGGGTGTCTGTGTGGCCCAATTTTTGGAAAAAAGGGAGACTCCGCTTGGAGTAACCCTTGCTTACATTGTTTTTAAAAAAAGACAAGATGAACAGAGCTGGGATCAGGAAATACTTTGCTACCTACCCCGGTGTCATCCTGGGGACGGATAAGAATGGCGTATTTTTGAATGTGCTTGATGCAAATCAAAACATCCTGTTTGCAACTAGGGCCCAAGTGCTGCCACTGATGGGGTGGGTGTCTGTGTGGCCCAATTTTTGGAAAAAAGGGAGACTCCGCTTGGAGTAACCCTTGCTTGCTGTGTTTTTAAAAGAAGCCAAGATGAACAGAGCTGGGATCAGGAAATACTTTGCTACCTACCCCGGTGTCATCCTGGGGACGGATAAGAATGGCGTATTTTGGAATGTGCTTGATGCAAATCAAAACATCCTGTTTGCAACTAGGGCCCAAGTGCTGCCACTGATGGGGTGGGTGTCTGTGTGGCCCAATTTTTGGAAAAAAGGGAGACTCCGCTTGGAGTAACCCTTGCTTACATTGTTTTTAAAAGAAGACAAGATGAACAGAGCTGGGATCAGGAAATACTTTGCTACCTACCCCGGTGTCATCATGGGGACGGATAAGAATGGCGTATTTTTGAATGTGCTTGATGCAAATCAAAACATCCTGTTTGCAACTAGGGCCCAAGTGCTGCCACTGATGGGGTGGGTGTCTGTGTGGCCCAATTTTTGGAAAAAAGGGAGACTCCGCTTGGAGTAACCCTTGCTTACATTGTTTTTAAAAGAAGACAAGATGAACAGAGCTGGGATCAGGAAATACTTTGCTACCTACCCCGGTGTCATCATGGGGACGGATAAGAATGGCGTATTTTTGAATGTGCTTGATGCAAATCAAAACATCCTGTTTGCAACTAGGGCCCAAGTGCTGCCACTGATGGGGTGGGTGTCTGTGTGGCCCAATTTTTGGAAAAAAAGGGAGACTCCGCTTGGAGTAACCCTTGCTTGCTGTGTTTTTAAAAGAAGCCAAGATGAACAGAGCTGGGATCAGGAAAGACTTTATCTACCTACCCCGGTGTCATCCTGGGGACGGATAAGAATGGCGTATTTTGGAATGTGCTTGATGCAAATCTAGCTGTGAAGTGTACAACTGGGGCACAACTGCTGCCACTGAATGGGTGGGTGTGTGGGGCCCAATTTTTGGAAAAAAAGGGAGACTCCGCTTGGAGTAACCCTTGCTTGATGTGTTTTTAAAAGAAGCCAAGATGAACAGAGCTGGGATCAGGAAATACTTTGCTACCTACCCCGGTGTCATCCTGGGGACGGATAAGAATGGCGTATTTTTGAATGTGCTTGATGCAAATCAAAACATCCTGTTTTCAACTAGGGCCCAAGTGCTGCCACTGATGGGGTGGGTGTCTGTGTGGCCCAATTTTTGGAAAAAAAGGGAGACTCCGCTTGGAGTAACCCTTGCTTGCTGTGTTTTTAAAAGAAGCCAAGATGAACAGAGCTGGGATCAGGAAAGACTTTGCTACCTACCCCGGTGTCATCCTGGGGACGGATAAGAATGGCGTATTTTTGAATGTGCTTGATGCAAATCAAAACATCCTGTTTGCAACTAGGGCCCAAGTGCTGCCACTGATGGGGTGGGTGTCTGTGTGGCCCAATTTTTGGAAAAAAGGGAGACTCCGCTTGGAGTAACCCTTGCTTGATGTGTTTTTAAAAGAAGCCAAGATGAACAGAGCTGGGATCAGGAAATACTTTGCTACCTACCCCGGTGTCATCCTGGGGACGGATAAGAATGGCGTATTTTTGAATGTGCTTGATGCAAATCAAAACATCCTGTTTGCAACTAGGGCCCAAGTGCTGCCACTGATGGGGTGGGTGTCTGTGTGGCCCAATTTTTGGAAAAAAGGGAGACTCCGCTTGGAGTAACCCTTGCTTACATTGTTTTTAAAAGAAGACAAGATGAACAGAGCTGGGATCAGGAAATACTTTGCTACCTACCCCGGTGTCATCATGGGGACGGATAAGAATGGCGTATTTTTGAATGTGCTTGATGCAAATCAAAACATCCTGTTTGCAACTAGGGCCCAAGTGCTGCCACTGATGGGGTGGGTGTCTGTGTGGCCCAATTTTTGGAAAAAAAGGGAGACTCCGCTTGGAGTAACCCTTGCTTGCTGTGTTTTTAAAAGAAGCCAAGATGAACAGAGCTGGGATCAGGAAAGACTTTATCTACCTACCCCGGTGTCATCCTGGGGACGGATAAGAATGGCGTATTTTGGAATGTGCTTGATGCAAATCTAGCTGTGAAGTGTACAACTGGGGCACAACTGCTGCCACTGAATGGGTGGGTGTGTGGGGCCCAATTTTTGGAAAAAAAGGGAGACTCCGCTTGGAGTAACCCTTGCTTGATGTGTTTTTAAAAGAAGCCAAGATGAACAGAGCTGGGATCAGGAAATACTTTGCTACCTACCCCGGTGTCATCCTGGGGACGGATAAGAATGGCGTATTTTTGAATGTGCTTGATGCAAATCAAAACATCCTGTTTTCAACTAGGGCCCAAGTGCTGCCACTGATGGGGTGGGTGTCTGTGTGGCCCAATTTTTGGAAAAAAAAGGGAGACTCCGCTTGGAGTAACCCTTGCTTGATGTGTTTTTAAAAGAAGCCAAGATGAACAGAGCTGGGATCAGGAAATACTTTGCTACCTACCCCGGTGTCATCCTGGGGACGGATAAGAATGGCGTATTTTTGAATGTGCTTGATGCAAATCAAAACATCCTGTTTTCAACTAGGGCCCAAGTGCTGCCACTGATGGGGTGGGTGTCTGTGTGGCCCAATTTTTGGAAAAAAAGGGAGACTCCGCTTGGAGTAACCCTTGCTTACATTGTTTTTAAAAGAAGACAAGATGAACAGAGCTGGGATCAGGAAATACTTTGCTACCTACCCCGGTGTCATCCTGGGGACGGATAAGAATGGCGTATTTTTGAATGTGCTTGATGCAAATCAAAACATCCTGTTTGCAACTAGGGCCCAAGTGCTGCCACTGATGGGGTGGGTGTCTGTGTGGCCCAATTTTTGGAAAAAAAGGGAGACTCCGCTTGGAGTAACCCTTGCTTGCTGTGTTTTTAAAAGAAGCCAAGATGAACAGAGCTGGGATCAGGAAAGACTTTATCTACCTACCCCGGTGTCATCCTGGGGACGGATAAGAATGGCGTATTTTGGAATGTGCTTGATGCAAATCAAAACATCCTGTTTGCAACTAGGGCCCAAGTGCTGCCACTGATGGGGTGGGTGTCTGTGTGGCCCAATTTTTGGAAAAAAGGGAGACTCCGCTTGGAGTAACCCTTGCTTACATTGTTTTTAAAAGAAGACAAGATGAACAGAGCTGGGATCAGGAAATACTTTGCTACCTACCCCGGTGTCATCATGGGGACGGATAAGAATGGCGTATTTTTGAATGTGCTTGATGCAAATCAAAACATCCTGTTTGCAACTAGGGCCCAAGTGCTGCCACTGATGGGGTGGGTGTCTGTGTGGCCCAATTTTTGGAAAAAAAGGGAGACTCCGCTTGGAGTAACCCTTGCTTGCTGTGTTTTTAAAAGAAGCCAAGATGAACAGAGCTGGGATCAGGAAAGACTTTATCTACCTACCCCGGTGTCATCCTGGGGACGGATAAGAATGGCGTATTTTGGAATGTGCTTGATGCAAATCTAGCTGTGAAGTGTACAACTGGGGCACAACTGCTGCCACTGAATGGGTGGGTGTGTGGGGCCCAATTTTTGGAAAAAAAGGGAGACTCCGCTTGGAGTAACCCTTGCTTGATGTGTTTTTAAAAGAAGCCAAGATGAACAGAGCTGGGATCAGGAAATACTTTGCTACCTACCCCGGTGTCATCCTGGGGACGGATAAGAATGGCGTATTTTTGAATGTGCTTGATGCAAATCAAAACATCCTGTTTTCAACTAGGGCCCAAGTGCTGCCACTGATGGGGTGGGTGTCTGTGTGGCCCAATTTTTGGAAAAAAAGGGAGACTCCGCTTGGAGTAACCCTTGCTTGCTGTGTTTTTAAAAGAAGCCAAGATGAACAGAGCTGGGATCAGGAAAGACTTTGCTACCTACCCCGGTGTCATCCTGGGGACGGATAAGAATGGCGTATTTTTGAATGTGCTTGATGCAAATCAAAACATCCTGTTTGCAACTAGGGCCCAAGTGCTGCCACTGATGGGGTGGGTGTCTGTGTGGCCCAATTTTTGGAAAAAAGGGAGACTCCGCTTGGAGTAACCCTTGCTTGATGTGTTTTTAAAAGAAGCCAAGATGAACAGAGCTGGGATCAGGAAAGACTTTGCTACCTACCCCGGTTTCATCCTGGGGACGGATAAGAATGGCGTATTTTTGAATGTGCTTGATGCAAATCAAAACATCCTGTTTGCAACTAGGGCCCAAGTGCTGCCACTGATGGGGTGGGTGTCTGTGTGGCCCAATTTTTGGAAAAAAGGGAGACTCCGCTTGGAGTAACCCTTGCTTACATTGTTTTTAAAAGAAGACAAGATGAACAGAGCTGGGATCAGGAAATACTTTGCTACCTACCCCGGTGTCATCCTGGGGACGGATAAGAATGGCGTATTTTGGAATGTGCTTGATGCAAATCAAAACATCCTGTTTTCAACTAGGGCCCAAGTGCTGCCACTGATGGGGTGGGTGTCTGTGTGGCCCAATTTTTGGAAAAAAGGGAGACTCCGCTTGGAGTAACCCTTGCTTGATGTGTTTTTAAAAGAAGCCAAGATGAACAGAGCTGGTATCAGGAAAGACTTTGCTACCTACCCCGGTGTCATTTTGGGAACGGATAAGAATGGCGTATTTTTGAATGTGCTTGATGCAAATGTAGCTGTGAAGTGTACAACTGGGGCACAACTGCTGCCACTGAAGGGGTGGGTGTGTGGGGCCCAATTTTGGGAAAAAAAAGGGAGACTCCGCTTGGAGTAACCCTTGCTTACATTGTTTTTAAAAGAAGCCAAGATGAACAAGTCATGGGTCAGCAAAGACTTTGCTACCTACCCCGGTGTCATCCTGGGGATGGATAAGAATGGCGTATTTTTGAATGTGCTTGATGCAAATGTAGCTGTGAAGTGTACAACTGGGGCACAACTGCTGCCACTGAAGGGGTGGGTGTGTGTGTGGCCCAATTTTTGGAAAAAAGGGAGACTCCGCTTGGAGTCACCTTGCGGTGTTTTACATGATTTTAGAAGGGCGTGCCATGCCTATATCTGTGTGTCCTCCTCTTTTTCCTTGTCCAGCTGTTTTGTTTTCGCATGAGTATATGTCCTTGTCACTTTCCAATGTGTTTGAGTTGTTTGTCACCTTTAGGACACCTTTGAGGGTGGTTTCTAGGTGTTTTTCTGTGTTTGTGATTGCCTGCCATTGTTTCCTATGCAGTTCGAGTTCGGTTCGTCGAACGTTCGACGAACCGAACTCGAACGGGAGGTCCGTTCGGCGAGCCAACCTCGAGCCGAACCGCGACCGGTTCGCTCATCTCTAGTTGTGAATTGAATGGTCTATGATAGCGGTGGGGTTATGGTATGGGCAGGTGTACATTATAGACATTAAACAATGGTGCATTTTATTCTTATTTTGAATGCACAGAGAAACCATGACAAGATTCTGAGGTCCATTGTTGTGCCATTCACCCACAACCATCATGTTGCAGCATGATAACATGATAACACACAGCCTCATGTTACAAGGATCTGTACACAATGCCTGGAAGTTGAAAACATCCCTGTTCTTGCATGGCCAGCATACTCACCAGACATATCTCCCAATGAACATGTTTAGGATGCTCTGCATCGGAATATACGACAGCGTGTTCAACTTCCTGCCTATTGCAATTTTGTGCCATTGAAGTGAGGGAACCAACATTCCACAAGCCATAATCAACAACCTTATCAACTCTATGTGAAGGAGATTTGTTGCGCTCTGTGAGGCAAAAAATAGTCACTAGTGATGGGTGGACCTGAACTGTAAAAGTCCGGATCCACGTGGTTTCAACCGTACCTGAGTGCTGGTTCCAGGCCTGGAATTCTCAGGGAATTCCGGCTAATGATCTTTTTCTAGCACGTAGGAAATAAAATAAAATAAAAATAAAGAAAATAAGAATGAAGCAAGTGCTTCATACTTACCGAGTCTCCAGTGTAGCTGTAACTGCTCCCACAGCACTCATTCTTCTTCCAGACCTGCTTATTATTGCTAATCCATATGCACTGCATTCCCTAACCACCGGTCATCCTGTGTCTGTCATTGGTTGTAGTCAGATGAGCCCCCAGCCTGTGTGACAGAGTCTGACTGCAGCCAATCACAGACCCTGTCTATGGGTCACTATCATGGTATCAAAATAAATTATTAAAAAATAAATTCTTAGGGTCCTGGTGTGGTCGCAATCAGAGTAATAAGGTGGTAATAACAGTTCAACAGCTGCCATTAAGCCCAGATTAGTAAGGGAGACGTTAATGAGTCACCCCATGACTAATCTGTGAGTTAAAAGAAATAAACACCAAAAAAATACAAAAAAACACCCTCTTTCACCCCTTTATTAACCCCCAAAACACCCAGGTCCGACGTAATCCACATGAGGTCCCACGATGATTCCAGCTCTGCTACATCTGAAGTCACAGCAAGCGGACATATGACAATGACTGTCCATTGTGAACTGCAGGCAGAGAATGAGCTGCAGCGATGAGCAGTGATGTCACTCAAGTTAGTTGCAGTCACAGTTGGAGGTTCTCACGGTCCTCCACCTGTGATCGCAGGTAGCCTGACCTCAGGTGACCTCAGTAAACTCAGTGACCTCACCTCAGGTGAGACCTTCATCTACTGTCAGAAAACCATATTTTTTTGCCAAGAGATGCAGACTTGCTGCTGAAATTTCTACACCATATTCCTGCACCCAATCTAAACCTCCTGGCAAAAAAAAAAAACCACATCATACCACATGTGGTTTTGATGCATTTTTTTGCCACGAGGTGTAGATTTTGTGCATGAATATGATGTAAATATTTCATCACCAAATTTCCAGCTCTTGGCCAAAAAATGCTAAAAATATGCGCAGGAGGCACAAATTTGGTACTGAAATCTGGTGCAGACAATTCAGCACCAAATTTGCACCTCCTAGCAGAAATCTGCCATAAAAATGGCAAAAAAAAAGATCTTTTTTTGCATTTTTAGGTCAAGAGATGCAAACTTGGTGATGAAATTTGTACACCATATTCATACACAAAATCTACACCTCCTGGTAAAAAAAATGCATCAAAACCTCATGTGGTATGATGTGGTAGTGATGTGTTTTTTTGCCAGGAGTTTTAGATTGGGCGCAGGAATATGGTATAAAAATTTAAGCACTAAAGCTACATCTCTTGGCAAAAAAAATATGGTTTTCTGCCAGGAGATGAAGGTCTCACCTGAGGTGAGGTCACTGAGTTTACTGAGGTCATCTTAGGTAAGTTTACTTGCGATCACAAGTGGAGAACCATGGGAACCTTCAGCTGTGACCGCAACCAACCAGAGTGACATCACCGTTCATCGCTGCAGTTCATTCTCTACCTGAAGCTCACAGTAGACAGTCATTGTTTTATGGCCACTCTCTGTGACTTCAGAAGTAGCAAAGCTGGAATCATCATGGGATCTCATGTGGATTACACTGGACCTGGGTGTTTTAGTGGTTAATAAAGGGGTGAAAGAGGGTGTTTTTTGTGTTTATTTCAAATAAAAGATTTTTTGAGTGTTTGTTTATTTCTTTTCATTCACAGATTAGTCATGGGGGGAATCATAGATGCCTCCCATTACTAATCTAAAGCTTAATGGCAGCTGTGATCTGTAATTAACTTCTTATTACTCTGATTGCCACCACACCAGGGCAATCGGGATGAGCCGGGTAAAGTGCCAGGACGGTCGCATCTAATGGATGTGGCAATTCCAGGTGGCTGCAGGCTGCTATTTTTAGTCTGGGGCCCAATAAGCATGGGTCTCCCCAGCCTGAGAATACCAGCCCCCAGCTGTAGGGCTTTATCATGGCTGGGTATCAAAATTGGGGGACTGCACAATGTTTTTTAGTCATTTACTTAAATAATCTTATTTTAAAAAAAGCTGTATGTTCCTCTTATTTTGATACACAGTCAAGATAAGCGCATGGCTGAGGGCTACAGCCTGTAACCATATGCTTTATCTGTACTGGGTATCATAATATGGGGAAACCCTATGCCAATTATTTTATTTATTTATTTTTACTACAATCTGCAGTGACCCGCAGACAGGGTTTGTGATTGTTTGTAGTCAGACGCTGTCACACAGGCTGGGGGTACTTCTGACTGTATCCAATCACAGACGCCAGGACTGCTGGAGGGTGGGGGAAGCAGTGAATATGAATGAGCAATAATGAGCAGCTCTGGAAGAAGAATGAGCAGCCATGAGAGCATTTACAGCTGTGTCAGAGAGTTGGTAAGTATGAAGCGCTTACTTCAATCCCCTTATCCCTTATACCACCATGTTTATGCAATAGATTCTGGTCCCCATACACTTATATATGGACTGGCATCTGGCCAGATATTCCAGCCTGGAACCAGATTTTTTTTTTAATCCGGTTAGATCCACCGGTCCCAGTTATCTGAGAGTCTGCCCATCACTAGTGGTCACACCAGAAACTGACTTGTTTTCTGAGCCCCCCAAACCCTCTTCAATACTGTAAAACTGCGCATTTTAGAGTAGTCTTATATTGTGGCCAGCCTAAGGCACATGTGTGCAATAATCATGCTGTCTAATCAGCATCATATGTCACACCTGTGAGGTGGATGGATTATATCAGCAAAGAAGAAGTACTAACCAACACAGATTTAGACAAATCTGTGAACAATATTTGAGAAATAAAGGCTTTTTCTTTACATAGAAAACGTCTTCATCTTTGAGTTGAACTCATAAAATACTCATAAAATATTGGAGCAAAAACAAAAGTGTTGTGTTTATGTTGTTTTTATATTTTTGTTCCATGTAAGTTGGAATGCTCGGTTCTAAAATATATTTTCTAATTTCTATAGGATATTTAAATTATTACAAATTATATATTAAACACCAATACAGCTAATAAGATAGAAGTGTGCTATGATTTGGGTCTAGATGTGGAAAACACAGTAGATGACATTCCTGATAAAGAAAAATAATCAATACAGCTTTTATAATCTATAACTTGCCCATATGGTATATTACTTACCGTTAAGGCCAAAACTGTTTGCACCATTAAAATTATTCCATAAAATGAAGTATCTTTCACAGAAAATTATTTCAATTACACGTTTTGTTATACACATGTTTAATTACTTATATTGGAAAAACACAAAAAAAAACTGAGGAAAAAAAAGCAAATTGGACATAATATAAAAAAAAATTGCAAAAATGGGCAGGACAAAATTGTTGGCACCCTCAACTTAATATTTGGTTACACACTCTTGGAATAAGTAATTGTAATCAATTGCTTCCTATAACCATCAGCAAGCCTTTTACATCCCTCAAGTGGAATTTCAGAGAACTTTTCTTTTGCAAACTGCTGTAGGTTTCTCATATTTGAAAAGTGCCATCTCCCAACCGCAGTTTTAAGATCTCCTCTCTGGTGTTCAAAGAGATTAAAGGCCCTGTCACACACAGAGATAAATCTGCAGCAGATCTGTGGTTGCAGTGAAATTGTGGACAATCAGTGCCAGGTTTGTGGCTGTGTACAAATGGAACAATATGTCCATGATTTCACTGCAACCACAGATCTGCCAAAGATTTATCTCTGTGTGTGACAGGGCCTTTAGATCTGAACTCATTGCTGGCCACTTCAGAACTCTCCAGCACATTGTTTCCATCCATTTCTGCAAGCTGTAATGCCTGATTGGAGCCACAGACTGGCAGTAAGGGGAGTCTAGAGAAAAGCCACTCACAAAGCAGACCCCAAGAACTCTGCAACCCTTTAACCCCTATACAGGGATTTGGAATTACACATAGCCCCAGAGATCACTACCTGTGGTAGGCTGTAGTCCGTGGTTGTCAGGCAGGGTAAAAAACTAGGAGATGCTAAACAGGAACAGAATCGGCAGGCAAGGGCGTAGTGAAGAGACAAAGCAGAGGTCAAATCCGGAACTGGCAAGGTACAAAAACGACAGGCACGAGGGTAGTCAAACAACAAGCAAAGGTCAGTGCACAGTAATCAAAATACAAACAGAACATGAGCCAGGAGTACAGAACTATCGCTGGCAGTGGTCATGTGACAGGAGGGGGAATAAGAAGGATGTGGTGTCTTCCCATTGGCTGCAGGTGAATGTTGGCAACTTCAGATGGAAGACACACACCACCTACAGTCAGCCAGTGGTACTGCAGGTTCCAGGGAAACCCAGCCTAGTGGATGAGCGGAGCCTGTGCTCCGCAGAGCCACGGGCACTGACTCCTCTCCCATCACCAGCACTATCCATGGTGGGAACATGGCGTCGTCTGGCGATCGGAGCAGAAGTCGCAGGAGCGGACTCCGGTGGGGACGTGACAGAAGCTTCTTGAAGTATGGGGTCATTGTCCTACTGGAAGATCCTTGACCAAGGACTCAAACCCAGCTTTCTAACACTGGTTATTTTGACCCAAAATCCTTTCATACCTTTAAGATTTCCTAATGCCTTGCACATAGTCACACAGAGTGACAGAGGCAGCAAAAAAGCGCAAAAAATCTTTGAATCTCCAACATATTTGACTGTAGGTACTGGGTTCTATTCGCATTCCATTTTCAATAAACAGTATAATGATGTGTTTTACCAAAAACCTCTGTATTATTTTTATCTGACCACAAGACGCTTTCCCAGAAGATTTTGACATACTCACAAACTGTAGTCTAGCTTTTTTATGTCAATTAAACAAATAACAGATAGTTCACGCTGTCACTGTTGCACCTTAGCCTACAGGACAGTTTGAATTTCTTTAGAATTTGATTGGGGCTACTTATCCACCATCCAGACTATCCTGCATTGGAACTTTTCATCAATTTTTCTCTGCAATTCACATCCAGGGAGATTAGCTACAGCACCATGGGCTGTAAACTTCTTGATTATGCTGCGGACTAAAGATAAAGGAACATCAAGATTAGGGATGAGCTAATGTATTCGCCACTATTTGGTATCCGACAGATAACAGGCTATTCGCACCATTCGGTATCCGATGAATAAAACAGCATCCGCTCCTATACTTTCAGTTTCAATTCTGACTTCCTGGCGCCTGTTTCTCAGCCAATGAACACATCTGATGTTGCTTGCTCTCACAGTAATGCCGCAGCCATTTTTGTTGTGATGTTACTGTGATTGACTTGGCTGCACAGCGTCATAGGGGCTATATAAGCCAGCAGCCATTTTATTAACACGCAATTATTGAGGAGCTGGCGGTGTAGATAGACTGTATTGTATGCGGGAGAGCATTGGTAGATCCAACTAATAAATAATCCTTGTAAGGGCTGAAGACAGTGTCCAGTAGCATGCTTTTTTGACAAACAGAACACAGGTCTTTCCGTTTCTCTCTCTGTCTGTGTTGGTCTCTCTCTGTCGATGTCGGTCTCTCTCTTTCTGTCCATGTCGGTCTCTCTCTGTCTGTCCATCGGTCTCTCTCTCTGTCGGTTGGTCTCTTTGTTGGTTGGTCTCTCTCTCTGTCTGTCGGTCTCTCCCTCTCCACCCCTCTCTCATACTCACTGATCATTGACCGATCACTGGTGCAGCACTGCACAGCTGTCACAAAGCTCCGGCGGCTTCTCCTGCTTTTGAAAATGCCGGTCGCTCATTATTCCATCTCGTATTCACTGCTTCCCCCGCCCACTTGCACCTATGATTGGTTGCATTCAGATGAGCCCCACACTGAGTGATAGCTGTCTCACTGCAATCAATCACAGCCGCCGGTGGGTGGGTCTATGTAGTGCAGTAAAATAAATAAATAATTTAAAAAAAAAAGGCATGCCCCCCAATTTTGATACCAGCCAGGGTAAAGCCACACGGGTGAATGGTGGTATTCTCAGGATGGGGAGCCCCACCTTATGGGGAGCCCCCCAGCCTAAAAACCCCCCAGCCTCCTGGAATTGCTGCATCCATTAGATGCGACAGTGACAGTCCCGGGACTCTACCCGGCTCATCCCGAATTGCCCTGGTGCGGTGGCAATCAGGGTAATAAGGAGTTAATGGCAGCCCATAGCTGCCACTAAGTCCTAGGTTAATCATGGCAGGCATCTATGAGACCCCCATGATTAACCTGTACGTGAAAGTAAATAAACACATACACCTGAAAAAATCCTTTATTTGGAAAAAAAGACAAAAAAACTCACTCTCTTTCACCACTTTATTAAAATTCCCAAATACCCCTCTAGGTCCAGCGTAATCCACTCGAGGTCCCATGCTCTGCTACATGAAGCTGAAAGGAGTGGCCACAGATCACGACCGCTCTCTGTCCAGCAACTGCAGTTAGTCGCACTGTTAGCGATGACGTCACTCAGGCTACCCGCGGCCACTGCTCTCAGGTGGAGGACTCCAGCCGGCCGTGGGTAACCTGAGTGATGGCACCGCTGATCGCACAGCTCACTTAAGTCACTTAGGGGATATGCGGTCACTGGTGAGTCCTTCACCTGTGATCGCAAATCAGGCTGCGGCACACAGACAGAGCCGCGCAATGACAATGAAGTCGGGTGAAGTTCATCCGAGTTCATTCTGATCACGCGAATATGTCTCACAGCCAGCCATGCTCTATGGGGATGTAGCAGAGCCGAGTGGGACTGCACTGTGAAAAATGCATTCAAAATGCATTCAAACTGCATCCAAAATGCAGCATTTTGGATGCTTTTTGAAACGCACATGCAGTAACAAAACGCTGCTTTTTATTTGTGACGCCAGAACACAATGTGCGCACATATCCTTAAAGTGATTAGGCACTACAAACTATTTCTTATCAATTTCCCCTCTTTTACTTTGGTTTGAGAGCTGTTCTGGAGACTATGTAAAAGCTGCATGCTGCTCTGAGCATATTATTCCAAGACACCAGAAATGCTGTCAGGCACCTTCTACAGGCTGTGCCCATATTGTTTCGGCCTTTTCCCATCCATTTCAGCCTTTTCCTCAGTCACTAAAGCTCGCCGTTAGGTCCAATGTGAAATTATTCGGGTTTTCCATAGACTTACATTGCGCATCGAATATTCGCGAATACTCGAATAATGGCGACCTATTCGTCGGATATTCGGGAAGTCGGATATTTTGGTATTCGATAATCCCTAATTAAGATCTCTGGAGATGGACTTGAAACATTGAGAGTTTTTTCATATTTTGCAACAGTTTTGGTTCTCAAGTCATCAGACACTTCTCTTCTCCTTTTTCTGTTCTCCATGCATAGTGTGAGGTGAAGAGGCGATGAAAGAGTTAAATGTCACGATGCTGTGCAGAAAAACAATTTAGGTATAACCAGAGAGTGATTTATTTTGAATGCATTATCAGAGATTAAATGTCCTTCATCAGACATGTGATTTTGTCTTATGAAAGAGGTGGAATCTCTGAAAACACATTCACAACAAATCACTCTCTGGTTATACCTGAATTGTCTTTATGAATAGCAGCATAGTATTTAACTCTTTCATCGCCTCTTCATCTCTGACTATTTGTGGGGCTGCAGCAGCCGTGTTTTGATGCTGTAACAGTTGGTTGTGACTCATACAACCCCTCAAGGTAAGCAGTACCTGTACTCCCCTTCTTGTCCCCCTTGGATAAGATTATTTGCGCTCCTTGTCTTCCAGCTTTTTATACTCCATGCTTAGTGTGGCACACAGAGATACACAATGCAAAGATTGAGTCACATTCTCCCCTTTTGATCAGGTTTAAGTGTGATTTTCATATTGCCCACACCTGTTACTTGCCACAGATGAGTTTCAAAGGACATCACTTGCTTGAAACAAAGTTGTTTACCTACAAATTTGGAAAGGTGCCAACAATTTTGCCCTCCTTGTTTTTGTGGTGTTGTATGAAATTATGTCCTATTTGCCTTTCTTATCTGTTTCATTGTATTGTTCCAATACACACAAAGGAAATAAACATGTGTATAACAAAACATGTAATTGCAATAATTTTCTGGGAGAAATACTTCATTTTATGGAACAATTTCAAGGATGTCAACATTTCCGGCTATGACTAAAATACGGCAGCTACATACCAGCTCTATAAAAATACTGTTAGAATGTCCTGTAAAATGTGGTTACATAGATAAAATATTTTTACATAAATTAGGCGCCTCAAAGTCTTTTCAGACAATAATCTTTAAAAAAGTATAATTGTTTATGTTTGCAAAACGTAATTATTGCTTGTGTGCAACATTGTTTGCTTTGTGCAGGAGCAGTAAACCAATGTCTGTGAGTCAGAATTTTAATATAATATATTGCACCATTTTGAAACAGAACAGTTCCCCTCTTTCATATTGATAGTGGTCCCATACATGCCTTTTATAAAGTTATCTCTTTTCATTGTAATTTATATTCTAAGTAATTTTTCCTTTAATTCAAACCACCTGTGAAGATGAATACTTTTGATTGGATAAACAACATTTCCATACCAATCGTAATAGAAAATTCTGTAGAGCATCCACACAGATCTAAAAAGTAAAGCAGAAATTAAACTGTTTTTATCAGATTATTCTATCTGTTAGCATGAAGACAGTAAAATTTGTCATACCATTGCATTGCTTGTCAATGGCCAAATGGTGAAGTGTGGAAATCAACTAGTAATATTCATGAAAAAAAATCAAATGACCCTGTGCTACCATGGCAACCATCGGCTCCCCGTGATCACGTCACAGGGGCTCTGATGGTAGTGGGTGAGTGCACGTTACCAGCTGCGGACGTTTAAATTGTGCTGTCACATTTTGACAGCATGATTTAAGGGGATAACAGGATCCACCTGCGCCTGCAACGCACACATGTCTGCTGTACAAATCAGCAGACATGTGTGGGGATCACCACCGGCTCACTACAGCAGCCGGTGGTGATCCACCCTTCATGATTTAGGATGTACCATTATGTCCTTGGTTATGAAGGGGTTAAGGGGGTTGTTCAGGTTTGGTAAAAAAGACTGCAATCTCTGTGTGACTTCAGACTTGTGAATTCTTACAGTGCACAGAGCGCACTTTGTCAGGATTCTTCAGTGGCGGTGGCCAGACTAGGCAGCCATATGACCATTAGAATGCGATTAGCATAAATCTGCCCACATTCTAACTAGATGTGCTTGACCTCAATTAATACACTTGCATTGAGAGAGGCCACCCACATCTTGTCATAATGTGCCTGGGAGTATGCAAATACTTGGAAACACATGACTGCCAAATCTTGCCACTTGCATCATAAAAGTCTAAAAGTGTTCACTCTACACAAAAAGAAAAAAATATATATCCCGCTCACTGATATCCATTGGAGGCAGCAATCCACAAATTGCGCAGAAGAAGCTCAGATGTAGGCAATGATCACTTGAAAAGGTCGGTGTTCCGCCTCAACGTCCAGAAAGGAGTAAGGGTAAAAGGAAAGTCTTTATTATAAAACCATGAAATTGTGCAGATATTATACATGGGGCAGACATGGTACACATTTCAGACAATTACTCCTTATTTATCACTATGAATAAGGATTGATCATCCGAAACGCGTACCATATCTGCCCCTGGTTAATATCTGCACAATTTTATGGATTTATAATAAAGACTCTGATTTTACCTTTCCTCTTTCCTGGATGTTGATGCGGAATGCCGACCTTTTCTACTGTTCACTATGCGCAGTATGAGGATTCACAAGTGTTCAGTCACTTAAAGTAGCAGTAGATTTTTTGGCCATACGTGGGCAACCTGTTTAGGGTAGACCTGTCCCTTGCCATAATTTTTTTTTTTTTTTACCAGGTCTAAATGCTGCAGTTTCCTTTTATCTGGAGTGTTTTTTCTTTTATACCTATGACTTCATTCCTGAGATATGGACCCCTGTATATAAATTTAGTATAGTTATCCAAAGATGCATCATTCTTTTATCTATTGGAATCTTTTTGAGGCCCACAATGCTAGACAAATGGTACATACAGAGAAGAGGGGGCCCTATCTCAGGAATGGGTAAGTACAGGAACAAAAGAAAATAATGCCACAGAAGTATAGTAGCATTTATACAAGGCAAAGTGACAGGTCCTCTTTCAATGATCAGAATAAATATCTGGATATTATTATATGACTTGTACCAATATATAATCACGCAACCAATTGATACATAGAACACATTTCAAAAGTTTAAAATTAGACATTTTTCTAATTCATTTGAGAAAATTAACTCATTAATAAATTAATGGCAGCAACAAATTCCAAAAATGTTGGGACCGTGCCAAATATACCATCTTTTTTTCAACACTCTATTAATATGCGGGAGGTGGGGGGGGTCCAATTGCTTTAGTTTTGGAGAGAACTGTTGTCACATTCTTATCTGAGAGAGCTACTCAACATTCCATAGCTTCTTTGGTGTGAAAATGTGCCAAATATTTCCTATTGGTGAAAGGTCTTGACTGTAAACTGCAGAATTCATCATCTCAACTCTTCATCTGTGAAGCCCTGCTGTTTTGATGCAGCATGTGATTTAGCATTGTGTTGCGGAGATATTAAAATTCTTTCCTGATACAGACGTTATTCACATGGGAACATATCTTATTCTAAAACTGCTCTGTAATTCTCAGCCTTCATAGTGCCTTTACTTATGTGCAAGCTGCCCATGCCATAATGGCAATAATGCAACCCCATACCATCAGAGATGTAGGTATTTGACCTGTGCAGTGATAACAATCTGGAGCGTCCCTCTCCTCTTAAGTCTGCCTAACACATTATCCATGGTATCCATAAACAATTTAAAATTTTTATTGATCTGACCACAGAACAGTTTTCATTTTGCCTCAGCCCAATTAAAATGAGGTCTGTTCCAGAGAAGTTAGATATAGGGGTCCCCATATAGCACTATAACTGTTTAGACTGGGCATGATTTAGCCCAAACTGGTCAATAAGACCATTGCACAGACTCAAACAACACATATTCAAGTAAGAGAACAAGAGTCATAGAGTGCGAAAAATAGGTGTAATTTTATTATTATTATAGTTTCAGAGAAGCAGCATTTCTAGATTGTGTTGATATGAGGCTTTTTCTTTGCAGCTATAACTTGCAATCATTCCACAATTTTTAGAAGCAGTTGTACATAGATTGGATAACTTCTGACTATATTTGTTTATGAGAGTCTCTGCCTCTCTAACATGCTATTTGTAAATACAATGTTGTGAAATAGTTAAAAATTGACCTTTCAGCTGTTTTTTATTAGTACTACTTACTTTTCCAGCCTTTTGTTAACCGTGTCACAACTTTTTTGAGAGGAGTTGCTGCCATCAGTTCTTAAATTAGTTAGTTTTTTAAATGAAATTAAAAAAAAATCTAATCTTCAATATCAGCTAAACTGAGATTAACATACATTGGTAATAGTGTACTAAACACAGATAACTATAGGACTGGTGTTACAAGAAAAATACTAACTGCTAAGCAAGCAATCTGTGAGGGTTTACATCTGTACAGCCAAAAATGGTACTGAAACATGTCCCTCAATGTATTCAATTACTATAATTCATTATTGTTGTGAATGTCAGTTATGCTTTTGCTGCTGTGAGGCTCCCTCTTGTGGCCAGGAAGGGTTTGGACAGAGACCAGGTGTGTTGAGCAATGGGCATTTCCATTGCTAACTCTGCCTACTTAAACCCTGGTCTGCTAGCAGGCTATGCCGGATGTCAGTTGTTCTTTGTTCACCAGCCTGCTTCATCCTGCTCCAGACCACATCTACCCCAGATAAGTGCTTGGCTCTTTATTTGTTGTTTGGTTTTTTTTGCTCTTATCTGAGTTTGTCATTTGCTGTGGTTATTGTCACTTTATTTGCATGCAGGGATCTTCCCTCCCAGTTGCTTAGCTGGGAAGCTCCCTGCAGCTATGTTTGGAGTATTGCTCCTATAAGTCCATGTGTTTGTTGCTTCTTGAATTTGTAATGGTTCCTGCTTTCTGTTCATTGGTATGACAAGACCGCCTGGTATAGGACGAAGTTCAGATCTAGCGATTTGAGGGCCTTTTGTACTATCAGGTTTTTGGATTTTTGCAGGGTTTTTCTCTGGCCACCATCAGTCCCTTTCCTATCCTGTCCTATTTAGTCAGTAGGGCCTCACCTTTTGCTAATCCTATCATCTCTCTGTGTATTGTGTTTTCCTATATCACCACAGTCTTTGAATGTGGGGGGCTTGCTATTCTTTATCTATTTTCTGAGGCAGAGAGTTATTCATCTTTCCTTCCTTTAGGATAGCTAGTTCTCCGGCTGGGTTCGCGGTGCATAGGATGTTAGTTTACCTTTCAGCTATTTCTAGTGTTGATGGTTAGTAAGGGAATGGTGGCCAGATTAGTTGCCAATGCTCTTGTCACCTTTTACCAATGATTTATGGTGGTCTTCCATGGTTCCGGATCATAACACATTATATTCTGACTTTCTTCTTTATCATCTACCATACTATTCCCCTGCCCCCCAAAAAATGAACATTCCTGGAAAACATGTTAAACAGAATCCATTATTCTATTATTTGCCTATTTTAAGCAAACTGATGTGTATTTATGTTGGAACACTATTTTTGGTTATAAAGATGTAACCCTCCTCATTCCTCGTGATTATTTTCTTATGAAAAAAAGGCCTTTATCATGACAGTACCTGGTTTTAGTACACAGCAGTAATATTGAGGGAATGTGCTCAGCACTGCTCGTTACTTATGCAAAAATCGAGGTGCTTGGGCACTCGTGGAGTTTGGCCAAGTATTGCAGGTGCTCTGATATTTCGTCCCTGAAACAGTGACCACAACACACAGGCTTGCTTGACTACATGATGTGTGCAGGCAGCCCAGGAAGAACCATTCACAGCTGTCTGAAAACAACCTTCTTGGATGTAGTGTGACAAAAATAAAAAACCCGCTCTCACTCCCTCCGGAAATGCTCTGTGTATGGCTGGCTGTATGTGGGCGGAGACCCGAACAGGCCAATCATTGAATTTCCATAATGCTAGTAACTTGTGTCAAGCTCATCCAGGTGTCTGATCAGCTCAAATTGAGGAATGAGCGTTTAAGCATTTTAGTGCTCGTCTATCACTACACAGCAGACATAACACACCATAATACACATATGTAGCATTTTATAACATGATACACATATCACAATGCAATAACAATTCTTGAAACCGAAAACTGCAACTCAACATAACTTGTCGCAATGGCTTATGCTGTGCTGTATACATCAGTCTGTTTGTCTTCATTATGATACAGATAGTTGTGTGTTAGATTAAAGAATGCTACATCTGTAGCATGTGGCAAAACACGTAATCTCACTTAAAGGGGCTCTGTCAGCAGATTTCTGCAGTGTAATCTGAAAAGAGCGTGCTGCAAGTGTTAGGCTGTGTGCACACATTGCGTTTTTTACCGCGGAAACGCTGCGTTTTGAACCGCAGCGTTTCAGTGGCAAATTGCATGCGTTCAGCTTTCCCAGCAAAGTGTATGGGAAAGCTGAAAAATCAGTGCACACGCTGCGTTTCTTTCCGCAGCGTTTTGGATGCCAAAAATCGGTGCGGAAAGAAAAGCAGCATGTCACTTCTTTTGTGCGTTGTGGCTGCGTTCTCTCCCCCATTGAAATCAATGATGTGGGGTCAGAACGCAGCTACACCGCATGGACCTGCTTTTTTGTTGCGGTCCGCGGGCTTTGTCGGCACACAGAACGCAGGCATTTACCTGGAAGTGAGGTCAAGAGGTTTCCTGTTGACCTCACTTCCAGGCAAGCCCCCTGTGTCACCAAAGTGCCCGCCCCGACCCCCCTCCCGAAAATCCAACATGGCCGCGCGCACAGTAGCGCACCGGCCGCCCTGCTCCTATGATTTCTGTCGCATGTGCAATAACACATGCGACAGAAAACTGTTCCCCAGGCCCTGCCCGTTCACCCCAATTCCCCCCGGTGTCATACATACCTGTCCGGTCGCAGCGCTGATCCCCCGCGGCTCCCTCCTCCTTCACAGCAGACGCCGGCCGGTCACATGAGCAGAGCAGCTGACAGCCAGCACAGTGTTCAGTGTGAGCTGTGCTGGCTGCTCGGCAGTCTGCAGCTGTGACCCGGGGAGAGTGGGTGCAGATTTTTGCACCCACTCTCCTCAAATGGAGGGTCTGCCCTCCTAGAAAATGGGGGATACGTTCCCTGAACGTGCCCCCATATTCTAGAACAGGGGTCGGGAACCTATGGCTCGCGAGCCAGATATGGCTCTTTTGATGGCCGTATCTGGCTCGCAGACAGGGCTCCTACCTGTCTATGGGAAGGATCAGGGCCGGCGCCAGCACAATTGAGAGCAATGATGAGAGAGTGAGCGGCGCGCTCTCTCTCTTATCATTCTCCCCGCTGTGACTGTCGGCGTTCTTCTGACAGCTCTGCAGCGAGCGCGGTGACGTCATCACTGCGCGCCGGCTGAGAGGGCAGCGAGCGACAGCAATGGACGATGCGCCGAGGAGACCGGATCAGCGGGGGAACGAGTGATCCGCCCCTCTACTGACACTGGGCTCCCCTGACTCACAGGCCGGCCACTACACAGCGGCACTAGTACACATAGGGGCCTGGCAGCCGCTCTGCGTCTATGTGTAGTGCTGCTGTGTAGTGGCCGGCCTGTGAGTCAGGGGAGCCCAGTGTCAGTAGAGGGGCCCCTGACCTGGAGAGGCCACCAGCCGTGTCTGAGCTGCAGGAGTGCTAGTCCTGACCTGCACAGCAGACGGAATCTCCATCCTGCAGGACCTGCGATGATGTCACGCCCATGTGACTGTGTGGTAGGAGACACAGGAGGCCGGCAGAAAGCAAGAGAACTGAATCCTGAAGGAGATTTGGACACATGACTGGTAATAAGAAAAGAGGGGACATGAGGGTGAGGGGGGCTGCAGGGTGAGGGGCATATGAGGGCTGCAGACTGACAGAAGGATGTGAAGGGGTGCAGAGTGTTTGAGAGGGGTAAGTTGGGGTACAGGCAGGGTGAGATATGTGAGCAGGGTGTGTGAGATATGGGGGTGTATTGTGTGTGATATGGGGGGTGCAGGCTGTATGGGAAGCAGGGTATGTGACATATGGGGGTGTAGTGTGTGAGATCTGGGGGGTGCAGGCTGTATGGGAAGCAGTGTGTGTGTGTGTGGGATATGGGGGGTGCAGGCCGTATGGGGAGCAGTGTGTGTGTGTGTGATATGGGGGGTGCAGGCTGTATGGGAAGCAGTGTGTGTGTGTGTGGGATATGGGGGGTGCAGGCCGTATGGGGAGCAGTGTGTGTGTGTGTGATATGGGGGGTGCAGGCTGTATGGGAAGCAGTGTGTGTGTGTGTGGGATATGGGGGGTGCAGGCCGTATGGGGAGCAGTGTGTGTGTGTGTGTGATATGGGGGGTGCAGGCTGTATGGGAAGCAGGGTGTGAGAGATATGGGGGTGTAGGCTGTATGGGAAGCAGGGTGTGTGAGATATGGGGGTGTAGTGTGTGTGATATGGGGGTGCAGGCTGTATGGGGAGCAGGGTATGCGACATATGGGGGTGTAGTGTGTGGGATATGGGGGTGCAGGCTGTATGGGGAGCAGTGTGTGTGTGTGATATGGGGGGTACAGGCTGTATGGGGAGCAGTGTGTGTGTGATATGGGGGGGTGCAGGCTGTATGGGAAGCAGGGTATGTGACATATGGGGGTGTAGTGTGTGAGATCTGGGGGGTGCAGGCTGTATGGGAAGCAGTGTGTGTGTGGGATATGGGGGGTGCAGGCTGTATGGGGAGCAGTGTGTGTGTGTGATATGGGGGGTGCAGGCTGTATGGGAAGCAGTGTGTGTGTGTGGGATATGGGGTGTGCAGGCTGTATGGGGAGCAGTGTGTGTGTGTGATATGGGGGGTGCAGGCTGTATGGGAAGCAGGGTGTCTGGGCCACTGACAGATACAATTGCTCCAGCGGTCACTTAGTACACAAAGGAGTGTTCCTCTCCGCTGCACTAAGCCACCGCTGGACCTAAACAATAATTCGCTGTAAAATAATAAAATAGATAATTGACATAACTGACAATGCGTTGTGTGACATGTCCAATATTCCAGCTTCTTTCTTCTGCGAATGCCTCAAAGCTGGCATTCTCTCAACATCAGGTGGGAAGAATGCCAGCTTCCAGCCGTGCGCAGGAAAAAGAAGAAGCCAGACTGCTGGACTGATGTCATGCATCGCAAGTTCATAATGTAAGTTATTTATTTGATTTTTTTACTGCTAATTACCATTGTTTCAGTCCAGTTGTGGCTTTATACAGCAGGGAGGAGCATTCCTTGCTGTACTAAGTGAACATTGGAGCGATTGATCTGTCAATGGCCCTTTAAACATATTGTACGGCTCTCGCGGAATTATATTTCAAAATATGTAGCGTTTACGGCTCTCTTAGCCAAAAAGGTTCCTGACCCCTGTTCTAGAAGGTCCAGAGGCGACGTGGGACATCCAAATGGATTTCTGCGGACCCATTTTTTTTATTAAATTGGAGAACAAGGGAATGATTTGGGGAGTGTTTTTTCTAATAAAAAATTTTTTGTTGTCTTTTTTTGCTTTTGTTTACTGTCAATTAGTTATGTCGGGTGTCTGATAGACGCCGTGACATCACTAATTGCTGGGCTTGATGCCAGGTGACATTACACATCTGGTATCAACCCCATTTATTACCCCGTTAGCCAACGCACCAGGGCGCGGGATGAGTTGGGGCGAAGCGCCAGGATTGGCGCATCTAATGGATGCGCCACTTCTGGGGCGGCTGTGGCCTGCTATTTTTAGGCTGGGAAGAGTCCAATAACCATGGCTCTTCCCACCCTGAGAATACCAGACCTCAGCTGTCAGCTTCACCTTGGCTGGTGATCTAATTTGGGGGGACCCCATGTTGTTTTTTTTTTATTATTTTTATTTATAAATAAAAAAAAAAACCTGGGGAGCCCTCCAAATTGATCACCAGACAAGATGAAGCTGCCAGCTGTGGTTTGCAGGCTACAGCTGTCTGCTTTACCCTGACTGGCTATCAAAAATAGGGGGGACCCCACGCCATTTTTTTTTTTGTTTTTGTGATAAAAACTAGGCTAGGCACCCTTTAGTGCCACATGAAAGGTACTAAAGGTGCCAGCTTAGAATATGCAGGGGGGGGTGGGACGTTGTATATATATTTGACCTCCATTGACGCTTTTTAGGCTGGATGCCCACAATCGGGGTTTGCAGCGTTTTGGGCGCAGATTGTTTTACCTGCGTCCATGACGCTGCGTTGTGCAGTAGAAGCATAGTGGAAGGATTTTTAGAAATCTCATGCCCACTGTGCTTCTCTTCTCCGCAGCATAAACCGACCGGTGGCGCAGCTTCCCGAGCCTCAGCATGTCAATTTATGCTGCGTAGATGAGTGTTCTCTGCAGGTAGCATAGAGCTCCACAGCAGCCTGAACCCAAATCATGGACATGGGCAGCTGCGTTCTCCCGTGGACAACACTCACATCTCTGCAGGAGGCTGACACTGTGTACTAGACGCCGTGTCGCTGGATCATGGCCACATAGCCTTAGGCCTCTTTCACACGTCAGTGATTCTGGGACGTTTGTGCTTTTTTTTTAAATGTACCAGAATCACTGACATACGCAGACACATTATAATGAATGGGTCTGCTCACACGTCAGTGATTTTCACTGCACGTGTCTCGGTGCGGCGTACCCGCGTGTGCGTGATTGCCGCACGGAGACATGTCCATTTTTTTCTGGCATCACTGATGTTCCATGGACCACGCAGTGGTGTGGTCCGTGAAACACGTGCCAGAAAAAAACGTGCTTTTAAAATAAAAATCATTTTTACTCACCCGGCTCCAGCGACGCTCTCTGCAGCCCGTTCTCCCTGCTGCTTCTGAGCCGGCTCATTATTGTCGCGCATATTCATGATGTGCGACACAGCCGACCCAGAAGCAGCTGCTGCGGGGGTCAAGGCCGGCCGGATGCTGCACCGCGGGAGCGATCAGCACCATGGAGAGCGGGAGCGGGCACAGGTGAGTTAATCTCTAAGTACAATCACGGGCCACGGAGAACGGAGCCCGGATTGCACTTAGACAACCCATGTGTGCCGTGATTCACGGCACACATGGGACATGTGCGTGTTTTACACGCCAGTGAAAAACGTCAGTGTTTTTCACTGACGTGTGAAACGGGCCTAAAAGTGAGAATATTGTTGCTACAGCAACATTTTGGGGAAGTAGCTGTGGATTCAAAATGCTTAATATACTCCTGAATAAAATCCTTGAGGGGTGCAGATTCCAAAATGGGGTCACTTGTGGGGGTTTTCTGACATATAGGTACCCAAGGGGCTCTGCTAATGTGACATGGTGCGCGAAGTTTATTTCAACTTTTCCAAAATTCAAATGGTGCTCCTTCCATTCCAAGCCCTCCCATTTATCCAAACAGAATGTGGGGAAGGAAATGACATCACAGGTTTTTTTTTCCAAAGGTCTGTGTTCAACCAACTTTATTAACACTGACAAGTCTTAAAAAACGCACCTAAAAAAACGCATGAAAAACGCATGAAAAACGCATGAAAAACGCATGCGTTTTCGATGCGTTGGTTCTCAAAAAGCATTGTTTACTATTCTCCCCTCTGCCAGAGGGTGCGTTTTTTTCCGCGCGGAAAAAAAAGCAACGTGTGCACATACCCTAAAAACAGACTTTTCAGCCCTGCATCTGTTATCTTACAGTCTTTTTTTTGTTTACCTGGAATGTTAGCTTAAGCCTGTTATCTTTATCATTAGTGGCTCTCAGCAGCACATAAGTAGTAGTTAGACGCTGCCCCTTGCTGTAATTAGCAGCTTCTGTCTAGGGAAATGTACACTGAAAGCCTGGTGTGGGAAGAGGCAGCTCTCAGAGCTCTACTGCATGCAAAATTTCAAATCTTTCACTGTGTCAGAACAGCTGCAGACACTAATCTAAGTGATACATCATTGAACTCAGAACCTCACTGTCTACATCATGCTGCTCTCGGATGAGATTGCAAACACCTGCTGACAGATTCCCTTCTGGCAATATAACTTACGCAACTAGGTGGAATTTTCATTGCATCTGTGTCAATGATAAAAACTTGTGCTGAAAATTTATATACGTATAAATATTTATATACATATACATAAATTATATATATCACCAGCAAAAGTCATAACACAACATTTTTTAAAAATCTTTAAATATTGTCTTAGATTACATTTATTGCTTTATTTTAACCCTGCAGGATCACCACAAATCTCATTAGAGTGGTCAGTAAAAGTTTTGCTAGATGTAAAATACAAAATACAGTTAGCGCTTTCTGTATTGCTGATCATTGAAACACTAACATTTTTCACAAGTATTTACATTTTTCCAATCAGCAATCTTTGTTAAACCATTTCTATACATTCACAGTGAAGAACTGTTCGTTGAGACATAACACATAACTGTACTTCCAATACTATATGAATGTATGATTATAGACTGCAATGAGACTAGGTCGTAAAAAATGATTGCATTGCCTTTTTCTTTCAAAGTAATAGCAGATGTATTTATTTTAGTGGCAGAATAATGGATATTTTGGTCTACATAGCCAAGCTAATAGAAAGATGTGCCAATGCAGAAAAGCCTGATTAATGAAAGAGCTTCAAACACTGAAAAGCATTCAGCAACACGTCCGTGAAAACAAGCATGCTTAGTGATTTCTGCATATAACTCCTTCACTCTGACACTAAAAGCACTAATTGGTTTGGCAGTTGCACCCATTATAGCTACTCCTAAAGTTAAAGAAGAACCCCAACAGGAAATCATTAAAGGCCGCTTTACACACTGTGATATCGGTACCGATATCGCCAGCGTGCATACCCGCCCCCATTGGTTGTGCGACACGGGCAAATCTCTGCCCGTGTCGCACAACATCACCCAGACCC
This sequence comes from Anomaloglossus baeobatrachus, assembly GCF_048569485.1. NCBI lineage: Eukaryota > Metazoa > Chordata > Amphibia > Anura > Aromobatidae > Anomaloglossus > Anomaloglossus baeobatrachus. The sequence goes on from NC_134353.1 coordinate 313,831,228, forward strand.
ATCACACGGACTTACCTTCCCTGCGACGTCGCTGTGACCGGCGAACCGCCTCCTTTCTAAGGGGGCGGGTCGTTCAGCGTCACAGCGACCTCACAGCAGCATCACTGAACCGCCGCCCAATAGAAGCGGAGGGGTGGAGATGAGTGGAACGAACTTCCCACCCCGTAAGGAGAGCTTCCTCGTTCCTGCGGTGTCACACGGAGTGATGTGTGCTACCGCAGGAACGACGAACTACTTCGATACTGCTGCAGTAACGATATTTGAGAACGGACCCCATGTCACCGATGAGCGATTTTGCACGTTTTTGCGACGATGCAAAATCGCTCATAGGTGTCACATGCAACGGGATCGCTAAAGCGACCGGATGTGCATCACAAATTCCGTGACCCCAACGAGATCACTTGCGCGATGTCGTAGCGTGTAAAGCCCGCTTTAAGCTTCTGTTTGATCTCCATTCTTAGTAATCTAAATATCAAGTGGCAACCTCAATGTGTCACCATCCAGACACATCAGCTTTGCGTCAAACATATTAGAGCCAACTTATAAAGGACAATCGACTAATAATCTTTAAGTCTAAAGGACCAGAATGTTACTGTATTTACCCCTTTCTCCCTCTACAACAAGTCACTTTAATCACAGTTGAGTAAGTCGATATTTCCAGTACTATTAGCCAATCCTCAGAGATGAGGTGTTTATTTTTTCATTTTTTCATTACAAATAGTGACTACAAGGTCAAGAACTATAAAATTGACTTTTATTGACCCAGAAGATAAAGTACATCATTTGTTTTAACCACACTATATAATGTGCTTTACAGGTTATATAGTAGCTGTAATTGTGCTCAGCGCTATTACTCTTTAAGAGCTTCACACTGATATCCTTAGTGTCTATATGAAAAGAAGACTTAACTTGCTATTTGCCTTTGCTTTATTAGAGCATAATCTAAGTGAAGGAATTATGGAGCTTACTGTCTGCCCCATGAGGTTTGTGCCATCCTCTGGATAAACATGTTAGGCTATGGGTTGAACTTGATGGACTTAAAGGGAATCTGTCAGCTGTTTGTTGATACTTCATCTGAGAGCAGCATAAGATAGGCAAACGATATTGAATCCAATGATGTATTACTTAGATTACTGGGTTCAGCTGTTTTGACACAATCAAAATTTTTAGATGTAGCCATCTAGCAGAGCTGAGAAAGCTGTCCTGGCACACACAAGGCTCTCTATAGGGACTCTACATGCACAGTGAGGTGTCAATCAAAGGGGGGGGGGGCGTGTCGGAGTGCTGTTGTCAACGACATTCTAGTCAAGCAATGAAAAGAATTGCTGCTTAAAGAAACATAGCAAATAAACAACAGACCGGACTTTGACAAGACAGGCATCCCTGAATTCTCTGTTTTATGCCTTGCAGTATGCTGCTTTCAGATTACATAGCAAAAACCTGCTAACAGATGCCTTTTTAGTCTACCTTTAACTTTAAAAACTATGAAACATTGTGACCTGCAAGTTACTGAGACTGTGACAATCAAGTAACAAAAAATCCAACTGATATCAAATTTTTTGACTTGCATGTCATGGTCCTGTGTCTACTTCCCCAACCGCCATGTAGCCCCAAGTTTAGTATTTCATAAAGACAGTATAGAAATACCCTTCCAATGGCATATGCTGCAATATTGATATTTCTGTTTTAAAGTGTTCTAACCCAAAAATAGCATCACATTTTTCGTTTCCCAAATTCCAACATAAGGAGGACATTTAATGTATAGCAATCTTTAGAAAACAGTGGAATAATTGCTGAAATAAAATTCACACAGAGCTTACTATTGTCTAACTAGAAATTACTAGGTCATGTATTGTGCTAGTCCCAGGTTTCTGATGTGTTGGAGGTTTCTTCTGCTCTTTAAACAAGCATCAACCTTGGTTAAGAACAATTTATTTCTCTGTCGCTGTTTTCTGTGTTCAGTTGATAAATTATATTGATTTTTAGAGCAAGTCCTGTGTGAAGCTTAAAATGACTTAGAGCCATGTGAAACATAAAGCTGCCATTAGAATCCAGCTGCCTATGTGATTTTCAGTGGAGACCTTAAAATTTGCTCTTTGATTTATAATTTACTACATTTGTTTCTAAAGTTGGTGCTCATCTGTTTGTAGAATCCGGTCCATGTGCCACATCTCTAGTTTGTGGTCACTCGAGAGGAGCCTCTTATGTGAGACATCATCCACAGCTACTCCTTTGATTAAACAGCCTAGTGATGTCACGTTGGCACAACACTGTAACGATGACATCACACCAAGTCGGCTGACCAAAGAGGAGCAGGAGATGGCGTCATGTAGGAGGAAGGTCTCACAGCCCCCTTCTGACATGGCCAATGAATGGGATACTGCGAATCAATTTGTACCCACTGCCATTAAAATTGTGACATCAGTTACTATGTGGTGCCTTCTGATTAAAAGGGATTATTATTCAAATTGTTTCTCCAGGAAAGGAGACAAACTCTAGCGCAGCGCCACCTATTGGAAGTAGCGATCCTAAAAGTCAAAAGTGGATTTATAACAATCCTTTGCATATGACTTAGGATTTATGCCAGATCAGAATCCCAATTTGCAGACACAGTGTTTCGGGGTGCTTGCCCCTCGTCAGTGCAAAGTATGGGGTGTCTGATCTGGCTCCCAATAATCTAGGATTATTATTGAAATTGTGAAATCACGCATCACATAGAAATTTCCAACATCTAAGTATTTTATAAACCCTAGAATAATAGACAGTAGAAAAACCAATAATTTATACTATTTTCACCTCCTCTACTGTTAATGTTCCTACTGTCAACCAGTTATCATAGTTGCGCCATGTTAAAAAAAGTGTATCACGTTAAAGGCGACATGTCGCGCACATGTATGACGTTACTATGGAAACAGAAAGAGCTGCAAAGAAGCCAAATGTGAATATGGCTACAATTATACATGTAAGCTCACTAATTTTTGCCACATACCACATTCTGTTAGTTGCTCCTTAGCGACATGCTATAAACTGAATTATTTTTCTCAATAACAGTGTTTACTGACAAAGTGACAGTTTCTTTTCTGTTGCCAAGGAACAGTTGTGGAGTAAGTGACAGAATTGGAAATACCATGAACAAAAATGTCTGTGAGAATGAACCAATCATTTAATTATATTGACTTCTTTAACATTGTTAGGTGGTGCTCAAATTCAGACTGAAATGAACCAGAAGGAGAAGAAGCTTCATCCCGTATAGCTGAGCCCACCTCAACTTACTGTACTGATTTATAGGTAGTAGATTACATTGGAAGGGATGTCTGTATCGGAGAGAGAGAGGGATAGATAGATAGATGGATGGATAGATAGATAGATACTATAGATAGATAGATAGATAGATAGATAGATAGATAGATAGATAGAGGGATAGATAGATAGATAATAGAGGGATAGATAGATAGATAGATAGATAGATAGGAGGTAAAATAATGCTTCCATCCAATGTTCTTACAATCCCTATCCCAATTATACACGTGCTTTGGCAAAACTAATGTGTATTTGGTGCTTCAATTCAAAGCTCTTTGAATTAATAGGGAGAGAGAAAGATAGATAGATAGATAGATAGATAATGGATAGATAGATAATGAATAGATAGATAGATAATGGATAGATAGATAGAGGGATAGATAGATAATAGATAGATAATGAATAGATAGATAGATAGAGGGATAGATAGAGAGATAGATAGATAGATAATTAGATAGAAAGATAGATGATAGATAGAGGGATGGATAGATAAATAGATAATTAGATAAAAAGATACAAGGTATAATGATGCTTCCATTCATTGTTCCTACAGTCTCTATCCCTTATTGTACACGTGTTTGTCAAAACTAATGTGTATTTGGTGAGAGAGAGCTAGAGATAAATAGACAGATACCATAGAGAGATGTATAGATAGATAGATGGATAGATAGACAGATAGATAGATAGATGGATAGATAGATAGATACTGTAGATAGATAGATAGATAGATAGATAGATAGATACTGTAGATAGATAGATAGATAGATAGATAGATACTGTAGATAGATAGATAGATAGATAATGGATAGATAGATAGATAGATAGATAGATAGATGCATAGATAATAGATATATAAGTAGATAAATATGAGGTAGAATGATGCTTCAGTCCATCATTCCTACAGTCCCTATCCTTTATTGTACATGTGCTTTGGCAAAACTAATGTGTAGTTGGTGTTGCCAATAAAGCTTTTTTGAATGGATAGGTTTATATACAGCGAGAGAAAGAGATAAAGAGAATGGGAGATAGAGATAGACAGACAGATATATAGATAGATAAATAGATAAATAGATGGATGGATAGGTAGAAATGGAAGTAGATAGATAGACAGACAGACATATAGATAGATTAATGGATGGATAGATAGATAGATTAGCAAATATTGACAGATAATAGATAGATAGATAGATTAGCAAATATTGACAGATAATAGATAGATAGATAGATTAGCAAATATTGACAGATAATAGATAGATAGATAGATAGATAGATAGATTAGCAAATATTGACAGATAATAGATAGATAGATAGATAGATAGATAGATAGATTGGCATATAGGCAAGAAATAGATAGTAGATAGATGGAAAGCTAGAGAGATAGATAGATAGAGGGATAGATAGATAGATAGATAGAGGGATAGATAGATAGATAGATAGATAGATAGATAGATAGATAGATAGATAGATAGATAGAGGGATAGATAGATAGAGGGATAGATAATAGATAGATAAATAGATAGATGATAGATAGATAGATACATAGAAGATTGAGTCTATGGAAATCTCCAAATGACTTAAATGAATTTAATATATGCAAAATGTTGGCTAATAATCTGTTATTCCTTGAGCTATCTATCCTTTTCTAAAAGTGATGTCCCCATACTATTGGAGCTGTATGGCGGTCATCTAGTGAGATATATGTCCAGTTTGTTAGACTCCAGCTAAAGCTTTGAGAGGTTAGTAACTTCTTGGCCATTTCCCACATCCATGCAGTGTATCAGGTACAGATGCCACTTCCAATGCCTGACCTGTACAATGCATACTGTAACATTGATGCATCCGGTGCCTGTTTTATTGTGTGGTCTGTCAGGTAAAGGACAATGTGACACCTGCCTATATCACAGCCAGGGATCCCACTGATGATCCCCCCACACTGTAACATCATTTGCTCCATGTGCCTTTGTTTCCTATTGGAATTCTGTATAATAAAACAAGGACTAATATTTCCCCCACCATTAGATACAATCATTCTGTTACATGCTGCACTTGTTTAACCAGTTGTGTCCTGTGAGGCACACTTTCAGCACCACACACAGCATATTTATCTCCAGAGGACCTCTCCCACCCCACATCTCCACCTCATGGAGTGAACCTTCAAGGACATCGCAGCCAAGTTAAGCAGTAAACTGAGCCAATAAAGAACTAAGATGTGAAGCCTCCTCTCTCCATGTGAAGCAGGGGCTGATGGTAATTACAGGCTGACAGTAAGTAGATATGTTTAATTGCTTCAAGTACTTTTCTGAGCCAAGAGGATCAGTCTGGAGCTTGACTTTAGAAGTCTTCCCTGAATTAGAGTGAGTGCAGGCACTTACCTGGAATGAGGGCTGATTGCTCCTCCAGCAGCAGCAGGTAAGTCTTCACTATAGTCTCTGGGGAAGGAACCTGAGTCTTCTCCAGCTCCAGGCTGCAGAGGGAGCAGCTGCTATGTCCAGTGCAGGAGCTCCTCCAGCATCTCCACATATAAGCAGGCAGTGCACAAGGAGCACACCAGCACGCTTTCACCTCCCTTCTTTTTGTTGTTGGTAGTGGAGCTTGTGATGATGAAACACTCACGTCATAGATTTGTGAAAGAGCTGCATGGATGGTGGGTGTGATTATCCCTCACCTCCCTTCTCCATTAGTGGGATGCTGAGAGCTTCGGCATCCTGGGAGGAGAGGAGGTGACAGCTCCCACTTGTCACAGCTCCCAAGCTGCATGTTTACATCACAACACAGGATCACTGGTAAGCAATAGTTAATAATATACAATAGATTAACTCCAACAATTAGATGACAGAGCAGCGGAGACCTCACTGGTCCATGCACCTGGAGACCGCAGACCTTCTTCATCCACATCACAGTCTGTTCTCTACGGCGAATCATTATTCTATATGTTCTCCCCAGGTATCTACTCCTCATGTCCGAAAAATGAGGACTGCAAATGCATAAATACAGGAGGCAATCATCCAGGCTAGAACTACTTGTAACTGCAATCTGGGAAGTAAGGAGCGAAAACAACACTGAAACCTCAAAGCACCTGTCTATGGGTCTGCCAAAATATTCTCAAAAGGAGACCTTTACTGTGCTTCAACCATCTACAATGTGGTCCCTGATCTGCACCAAGCTGTATGCTGTTTGTATCCCCTCTACAGTCATGAACATATTATATATATATATATATATAAAGTAAATATATATATTTATATATATATATATATATACATATATATATATATATATATATATATATATATATATATATATAAAAATGTGTGCACACCTGTACACACACCCGTACACACACACAGATGTGCTATATATATATATACACTCCTATGTATACAGTCGAAACAAAAAGTTTACATACACCATCTGAAAAGACACATATTTATGTTGTTTCACTATCTAACATGAAATCAGAATAAACCTTTACCGTTTTAGGTCAAATAGGAACCAAAATTATTTATATTTGCCAAATGCCAGAAAAATAAGAGAGAGAGGATGTTTTAAGGCATTTTTATTACTTTCTGCAAAATCAAAAGTTTACATACACTAAAGCAGGGTTTACACGCTACGATATCGTTAATGAATTATCGTCGGGGTCACGGTGTTTGTGACACACATCCGGCGTCATTAACGATATCGCAGTGTGTGACACTTTTGAGCGAACTTAAACGATCACAAAAGCGGCCAAAATCGTTTGCCGCGGAGAGGTTGTCCTGAAACAAAAAATCGTTTTCTGCTTATTAGCGATGCTGTTCCTCGTTCCTGCGGCACCACACATCGCTGTTTGTGACACCGCAGGAGCGACAAACATCTCCTTACCTGCCTCCACCGGCAATGCGGAAGGAAGGAGGTGGGTGGGATGTTACGTCCCACACATCTCCGCCCCTCCGCTTCTATTGGACACCTGGCGTGTGACGTCGCTGTGACGCTGCATGAACCTCCCCCTTAGAAAGGAGGCGGTTCGCCGGCCAGAGCAACGTCGCAGGGCAGGTAAGTCCGTGTGATGGGATTAAGTGAGGTTGTGTGGCACGGGTAGCGATGTGCCTGTGTCCCACAACTGACGGGGGCGGGTACGATTACTTGCGATCTTGCTAGCAAAATCGTAGCGTGTAAAGCCTGCTTAAGAGTAATATGCTTTTAAACAATATGGGACAGCCCATATGATGATGTCATGTCTTTGGAAGCTTCTGATAGGCTTATTGGTAACATCTGAGTTAATTAGAGACACATCTGTGGATGTATTTTAATACACACTTTAAACAAACTGCTTCTTCGTGTGGCATCATGGGGAAAGTCAAAATAAATCAGCCAAGATTTCAGGAAGAGAATTGTGGGCATGCACAAGTCTGGTTCATCCTTGAGTGCAATTTCCAGCTACATGAAGGTTCCTTGTTCACTTGTACAAATAATTATATGCAAGTACAAACAAGATGGGAATGTCCAGCCATTATACCGCTCAGGAAGGAGATGGGTTCTGTGTACCCGAGATGAACGTGCTTTGGTCAGACATGTTCATATCAACCCAAGAACAAAAGCAAAAAACCTTGTGAAAATGCTGTCGGAAGCTGGTAAGATTGTGTCATTATCCACAATGAAATGAGTACTGTATCAACATGAACTGAAAGACCACTCTGCCAGAAGCCATTACTCCAAAAGAAACATAAAAAAGCAAAATTAATGTTTGCAAATGCACATACAAACAAAGAGCTTAAAGCTTGGGCAGAAATGGCTCTTTTAAATGGACCTGAAGCATACTGCCAAACTGGTTACAAAGTGGCTTACAGATAAAAAAGCCTATATTTTTGAGTGGCCATCACAAAGCCCTGATCCCAATCCTGTTAAAACATTTATGTGCAAAGCTGAAAAGGCAGATGCGAGCAAGGCGACCTACAAACATGGCTCAGTTACACCAGTTCTGTCCAGAGGAATGGGCTGAAATTGCTACCAACTATTGTGAGAAGCTGTGGAAGGAGATCCAAAATGTTTCACCCAAGTTATATAGTTTAAAGGCAATGTTACCAAATGCTAATGAAATGTATGTAAACTCTTAACTTTGCAAATAGAAATAAAAATGCCTTAAAATATTCTCTCTTATTATTCTGGCATTTGGCAAATATAAAGAATTTTGGTTCCTAATTGAACTACGGGAAAAGTTTATTCTGACTTCATGCCAGATAGTGAGAGAAATAGAGAGAAATACGCATAAATGTCCTTTTAGATAAATTATGTAAACATTAGATTTTAACTATCTATTTAGTATATATATATTAGTGATGGGTAGTTCGTGAGTGAGTAGTTCAAAATGAACTACTCCTCAGAGTGAACTAGTTCATCTAGTCACCATCCTGACAGAGATTAGTTCATTATGAACTAAACAGCGAGTGGGAGGAGACAGAGAGTGATCCTCTACAGCTGCAGGAGGCTCCTGCTCTCACACTGGCTCTTTATAGCTCCTGATGCTGGAAAAGAAGGTAGTAAAACCCTATACCACACATCAAATACAAATAGAATAATAATAATAATAATAATAATAATAATAATAATAATAATAATAATAATAATAATAATAATAAAAACTGAAATTGCAGAGTAGACAGACACAGCTCATATGTGTGTAGGAGAGAGAGTGTTTCTGTGTGTTTCATGCCCCTCACCTGTCTGTGTGATAAGATCAGCCTCCTGTAGAGGATCAGCCTCCTGTAGAGGATCAGCCTCCTGTAGCCTAGATCAGTCTTGCTAAAATCTTTACCACTGGCTCATGTTGTGTTCTGAAAATGGTGGCTGCTGAACTGCTTCTCAGCTCCCTCATACACATTCATTATGAGTCAGTACGCTACACTACCACAGGGGGCACTGCTGGGCTCCTCATACACATTCATTATGAGTCAGTACGCTACACTACCACAGGGGGCGCTGCTGGGCTCCTCATACACATTCATTATGAGTCAGTATGCTACACTACCACAGGGGGCGCTGCTGGGCTCCTCATACACATTCATTATGAGTCAGTACTCTACACTACCACAGGGGGCGCTGCTGGGCTCCCTCATACACATTCATTATGAGTCAGTACTCTACACTACCACAGGGGGCGCTGCTGGGCTCCTCATACACATTCATTATGGGTCAGTACTCTACACTACCACAGGGGGCGCTGCTGGGCTCAGTGAGATGCATCAGACTGAACTAGGCTGTACTGATTCATTCTCAATACAACATTTAGTTCAGCAGCTCATATAGTTCATTTAGTTCACAGGTCACATGATGCATTTCCTGTCAGCTCCTCCAGAGAAATACTGAACTAAATGAACTAAATGAACTAATCTTTTGAACTAATCTTTTCAGTGAACTAGTTCATGGTGAACTAATCACCAAAATGAACTAGATTTCCCATCACTAATATATATATATATATATATATATATATATATATATATATATATATACACATATATATATTGGACACACCTTCTCATTCAAAGAGTTTTCTTTATTTTCAGGACTCTGAAAATTGCAGATTCACATTGAAGGCTTCAACACTATGAATTCAAACATGTAGAATGAAATACTTAAAAAACTGTGAAACAACTGATAATATGTCTTATATTCTAGGGTCTTCAAAGTAGCCACCTTTTGCTTTCATTACTACTTTGCATAATCTTGGCATTCTCTTGCTGAGCTTCAAGAGGTAGTCACCGGAAATGGTTTTCCAACAGTCTTGAAGGAGTTCCCAGAGATGCTTAGCACTTGTTGGCCCTTTTGCCTTCACTCTGCGGTCCAGCTCACCCCAAACCATCTCGATTGGGTTCAGGTCTGGTGACTGTGGAGACCAGGTCATCTGGCATAGCATCCTATCACTCTCCTTCTTAGTCAAATAACCCTTACACAGCCTGGAGGAGTGTTTGGGGTCATTGTCCTGTTGAAAAATAAATGATGGCCCAAGTAAATGCAAACCAGATGGAATAGCACACCGCTGCAAGATGCTGTGGTAGCCATGCTGGTTCTGTATGTCTTCAATTTTGAATAAATCCCCAGCAGTGTCACGGTGGGAACCAGGCATGTAGAGCCATCCGTTCACCTTTTCTACAAAGACACGGTGGTTGGATCCAAAGATCTCAAATTTGGACTCATCAGACAAAAGCACAGATTCCCACTGGTCTAACACCCATTCCTTGTGTTCTTTAGCCCAAACTAGTCTCCTCTGCTTGTTGCCTGTCCTTAGCAGTGGTTTCCTAGCAGCTATTTTACCATGAAGGCCTGCTGCACAAAGTCTCCTCTTAACAGTTGTTCTAGGGAGGAGAAGGTGTGTCCAAACTTTTGGTCTGTACTGCATATACATTTTTCAGAGCAGCACCAAGAGATTATAATTAGGTGCAAAAATCCTTCACAGGCAGCATCCTACCGTCCATTCAATATATTAAAAAAATCAGAAGGCAGCACTCTATTTTTCTTTAAGTTTGTCTTTCTTTAAAGGCCCATAACACAGGACGTTTCGGTCAGGAACTGACCTTTCTCCAACAGTGTTCCTGATCGAAACGTCCCGTGTTATGGGCCATTAAAGAAAGATAAACCTGAAGAAAAATGGAGTGCTGCCTTCTGATTTTTTGAAATATATATATATATATATATATATATATATATATATATATGCATTGTGTGCTGCGGTTATCAAATAAAACAGTGACAGTAAAGGCCGCTTTACACGCTATGATTTATCTGATGATATGTCGTCTGGGTCATGGTTTTCGTGATGCACTTCCATCATCGTTAGCGACGCCGTTGCGTGTGCCACCTAGGTGCGACTCCAAACGATTGCAAATAGGGTAAAAATCGTTGATCATTGACACGTCGTTTAGTTTCAAAATATTGTTAGTCGTTTGGAACGCAGCAGACATATTGCTACATTTGACACCCTGGAAACGACGAATAACATCCACATGACCGCCTTAATCAAACAATATATCGCTTAACGATGTAGCGTCGTTTGTGAGATGTGTACGTGTGACCGCTACAAAACGACCTATGAGTGATCTCGGCAAATCCTAACATCGATCTGGGCGTGTCACATCGGAAAAGAGATTGCTAGCGATATTGTTGTGTGTAAAGCAGCCTTCACTCAAACACACTATACAATAGTACCTACATGTAAATATTTTGTACTCATTAGAATGCTAAATAGATTTATATTGTGTCTCCCCAGCCCATGATTTTTAGACTGGATTGCAACAATATAAATATAAATATATGCATATAAATACGCACCTGCTCCTTGATGATGATACATCCTACGTGATCCACACAAAGTCCTCCATCGCGCTCCTGTGCATGTGTACTTTTCTCTGGCTTACTGCGAGCAGATCAAAATATTGCAGTGCGCATGCGCAGGCCGTCTTTAGCCTTTCCTTGTGCCCGCACATTATACTTCTTTACAAAGTGCAATGGAGGGTTCTGTGTGGATAACATTGGAAGCTTCATTCACAAGAAGCAGGGAAGGAGGACGGTGACGGAAGGAAGAGAGGAGGCGCTGAACCAAGACCAGCAAAGACAATCGGAACCGACCGCCCAGCCGGTGAGCATAGTAAAAGACGTTTTTTATGTTATACAGACGGGCCTGGGCACTTATATACAACATACTAGAATACTGTATATAAGGGCCTACTGATGGTGGCCGCAGCTTATAGAGGTCAAATCTGGTGATGGGTTCCCTTTAAGGACCAAACCAACTGCCAAGAGATGTTAACCCTTTGCTACAAAAGAAAACCCTGCTTCAAAGAAAAAAAAAACGGTACCATGTAGAGTTTGGTGAATTTATTTGAATAGAATTGAGTTTTATTTAAATTTTTTAAAAATCCATATTCTCCAGAGTGCAAAGTTTTTGTTATTCGCTCCCTTAAATTCAGCAAATTGGTGGCCTGCTTGATGACATTTTAGTTGACTGTAGAGGGACGGAAAATGTTTTTTTTTTTAAAAAAAAATCTTAATACCTCACTTCTCCGGTCATTTGCACTGGTTGCTCTCCCCAGTATGGTCCACGGCTCTTCTTACTGCCACTACATGCTGAAACCTTGGGCATCTTCATGCTACGTTAGGACTTATGGCTGTGACTAGGACATGCACATGTGCAGGTGTGTCCCAGGAATAGTAAAGTCCGAAAATCCATGCCTATCAGGGAGATGTATGGGGGTTCATCACCCGGCAGCAGTAAGAAAAGCTGCTGAAGACCATATGACTCACCCCAGGGCTTTGGGGTACTCGGTCCTGGGTGATGTATTGCTGGGGAGATGTCACTGGGTGGCCGTTGACCGGTTCTGTGACCCTTGGGGTCACTTTGAAAAAAGGGTTATATATAAGGGAATATTTATAAAGTTTGTATCGTGACGCCACTTGCGGATTGTGGTTATGGTGATGGAACCGCCACTGCACAGTTTCTCATCGCTGTGGCTAATGTTAGTGGCAGCCTGAATGTTGGGCTCTATGCAAGTAGGGCCGGGGCCCCAGAGGGTAGGTGATGGAGTTAGGCGCGGAAAGAAGGTAGGCCACACACGGTATTGCAGTGTAACTGGATTCTTTACTCACAGCGGTTTGATGGCTGATACCCGGAGGAAGGCTGGTCTTTACTGTGCCGCCCCCGTGGAAGCAGCGGAGCTGCTCGGATCCGAGTTCGCTGTGGCTCAAGGGTCTCCGGACCCGGAGTCGTGCGGCAACTCAAATGAAAGGTTGGTATTTACAGGGGAATGGATATATAGTTTGCGACGCCACCCGTGATGTACGGTAATTTGGGAAGTACCGCCACTGTCGATGGGAGTACCTGGAGTGATGAAGTGGGGCAGCAAAGTGTCGTAGCCCTCCATGGGTAGAGGAGATTCCCCGGGACTCAGTGGGGGGTGCCATGGGATGCAGGGGTCACTCTCGTACTCACTCAGTCAATAAGCAGATGCTAACTACCAGGTAAACCAACTCTCTGGGTGTCGCTGCCGCTGAGGGGAGTCCCCCATAGTGTTGCCTGGTGATCCGTGACCTGCCTCCGGGCACTAAATTTTACTTCAATGTGGTGGCCCAGTAGTATGGAACTTGCTGGGCCCCGCTTCCCACTGTGGCTAAGTGTGGGAGCTTGCTCTCATGGCTCACGCTTGAGATTTTCTGGACCGTTTGGATTGGAAAGTCCTATCCCCCTCGTTGTGCTAATGCCCCAATTCTGGAGTGGGTGGGAACAGATCATAAAGGCTCCGTTCTCCTCAGGTGAATTGTCGGGTTGCCTGAAGCTACTCCCCAACCTATGGTCTGTGTACCCCGTCGTGCCTTCGGACCCGGACCGGTGATAGTGCTTTGCTGCCGGCTGTCCTCCTCGACAGGTCCAGACACCTTGCCAAAATCACCTGCGACCAGGGGTCCGACTCCTCTAGGCCCAGACCACCGTCTGCAAACTAGACAGCGTCTCTAGGAGCCACCGCTCCCATCCTCCTCTCACTACTCACAACTGACTACACTCCTCACCTCCCCTCCCTGACCCCCCAGGTGGGCGACTCTATTCCACTCAAGCCGTCCACTGGTGTGCCTGGTGGGTGTTGTGCAGGGTGTATCTAGGATTTGATTTGCTGTTGGAGGAAACACTATTTACAGTGCCTACAAGTAGTATTCAACCCCCTGCAGATTTAGCAGGTTTACACATTCGGAATTAACTTGGCATTGTGACATTTGGACTGTAGATCAGCCTGGAAGTGTGAAATGCACTGCAGCAAAAAAGAATGTTATTTCTTTTTTTTTTTTTAAATTGTGAAAAGTTTATTCAGAGGGTCATTTATTATTCAACCCCTCAAACCACCAGAATTCTGTTTGGTTCCCCTAAAGTATTAAGAAGTATTTCAGGCACAAAGAACAATGAGCTTCACATGTTTGGATTAATTATCTCTTTTTCCAGCCTTTTCTGACTAATTAAGACCCTCCCCAAACTTGTGAACAGCACTCATACATGGTCAACATGGGAAAGACAAAGGAGCATTCCAAGGCCATCAGAGACAAGATCGTGGAGGGTCACAAGGCTGGCAAAGGGTACAAAACCCTTTCCAAGGAGTTGGGCCTACCTGTCTCCACTGTTGGGAGCATCATCCGGAAGTGGAAGGCTTATGGAACTACTGTTAGCTTTCCACGGCCTGGACAGCCTTTGAAAGTTTCCACCCGTGCTGAGGCCAGGCTTGTCCGAAGAGTCAAGGCTAACCCAAGGACAACAAGGAAGGAGCCCTGGGAAGATCTCATGGCAGTGGGGACATTGGTTTCAGTCAATACCATAAGTACCGTACTCCACCGCAATGGTCTCCGTTCCAGACGAGCCCGTAAGGTACCTTTACTTTCAAAGCGTCATGTCAAGGCTCGTCTACAGTTTGCTCATGATGACTTGGAGGACTCTGAGACACACTGGTTCAAGGTTCTCTGGTCTGATGAGACTAAGATCGAGATCTTTGGTGCCAACCACACACATGATGTTTGGAGACTGGATGGCACTGCATACGACCCCAAGAATACCATCCCTACAGTCAAGCATGGTGATGGCAGCATCATGCTGTGGGGCTGTTTCTCAGCCAAGGGGCCTGGCCATCTGGTCCGCATCCATGGGAAGATGGATAGCACGGCCTACCTGGAGATTTTGGCCAAGAACCTCCGCTCTTCCATCAAGGATCTTAAGATGGGTCGTCATTTCATCTTCCAACAAGACAACGACCCAAAGCACACAGCCAAGAAAACCAAGGCCTGGTTCAAGAGGGAAAAAATCAAGGTGTTGCAGTGGCCTAGTCAGTCTCCTGACCTTAACCCAATTGAAAACTTGTGGAAGGAGCTCAAGATTAAAGTCCACATGAGACACCCAAAGAACCTAGATAACTTGGAGAAGATCTGCATGGAGGAGTGGGCCAAGATAACTCCAGAGACCTGTGTCGGCCTGATCAGGTCTTATAAAAGACGATTATTAGCTGTAATTGCAAACAAGGGTTATTCCACAAAATATTAAACCTAGGGGTTGTATAATAATTGACCCACACTTTTATGTTGAAAATTTATTAAAATTTAACTGAGCAACATAACTTGTTGGTTTGTAAGATTTATGCATCTGTTAATAAATCCTGCTCTTGTTTGAAGTTTGCAGGCTCTAACTTATTTGCATCTTATCAAACCTGCTAAATCTGCAGGGGGTTGAATACTACTTGTAGGCACTGTAGATAGGGACCCAGAACCATGAGGGACTTGGAATACTGCACGGAAGGGCAGTTTATGCAGTACCCTGTGATGCCCTGATAGTCCAGGCGCGTCACATTACCACTGGTCCCCTTAGTCCCAGTGCCGGTTTGGTGACCTGGTGGCTTCTTTCCCCTCCACCTGTCTCAAGTTGGTGGTTCCCATGGCTTGGAGCATCTGGGGGTCTCTCCTTGTAGTCTCACAGTCTTTAGTCCGTACGGAAGGCAGTTTGAACCCTGTAGGGTCGGTGTTCTGTTCCGGTCCCTTGTTCTCCCGTCACTGCTGGTGCCCCTGGACTTTACGGTCAGTGAGGTCCTGGATGTTCTCCTCACTAAGCAGATTTTATCAGCTCTGGCTGAAGTGTTTGCCGGACTTAGGGACCTGTACCCCATCGGTGTTATGGTTTTGGGAGTACTCCACATACTCCACTGGCAACCACACGCCTGGGCCCTCAGGTCACTGTTACACACTCCCGTCAGTACGGAGTTGTCTGTCTCCTCTCACTTCCACTGACTGACTGACCTGGTTGTCATCTAGTGGACTGGATCGGCTCCACCCTTAGGTGGCCATCCATTGGATCCAACTCTAGTCTGTCACCAGTCCTTGGGGAAAGGGAAAAACAGGGATTATAATATGTTTTGCATCTTTGACAGGATGCAGTACCTTGTAGCTCCTGATGGCTTCGGGGGCGCTACACATACAGGAGAGAGTAGGCAGCAGGGGAAACCAGTGAGTATTAGTTGTTTGGAATTTTTTTTTTACACTGTACTCTTATTATGCCTTGTGGATTCCCCAGAACCTTGAACATAGTAAAGGATATTCAATTTTTAAAGAATGAATTCTCTGAAAATCATATTTATCATAAAATCTGCTTGATTTGGCAAAATCAAAGGTGACCAGCTCCACTCCTCTCTAGTAACACACATCATTTTGCAGGTCATACAAGTGAATCAGTTCTGATTAGGTGCAGTCACAAGAATACACAGTGACATTCATTGACTTAAAGATGGCTTCTCCCAGCTACGATCCCTCTGTGCAGAACTTGCTTTCCATACATCCCCTGCTGCTCACATCAGCAAATAATATTGCAATACATTGTACACCTTAAAGCCATGGGATCTTAAAATGTTCACATTGCACATTGTGCCCTCTTTATGTAATGATGACATCTTGCAAATTGCATCTTCTGAAAAAATGGTGTCCCAGATGACACTGTCTTGATTTAAAGGTTTTCCACCCTGGGCCCATTAAAAATAATAAAGCTACACACCACACATTGATTATAATGATATTTGTCACTGTGTAATTAAAATATAATGCTGACCATAATGTGTCCCTTAATTTGTAATTTTGTCCATAAAGTCTCACGCTCTCCACAATGTGCCCCATAATACATAACGCTGTCCTATCCAATGTGCCCCTTTAGGGCTCGCTCACTCTGGTGTATAATATGGAGGAGTGCAATGAGAGAAAATATCACATTGCATCCTGACTAATGTTATTCAATGAGACAGAGCACATCTGCATATTTTTTATAAGATCTAATCGGTGTGAGTAAAATATAACAGCATGCTGTGATTGACTTCATATATCAGAGAAGACTTGCCAATGCAAGTGTGGCGCCCTGGCCTAGCCAGGTCGTCACAGATAACACACAAACACCCCCACCCCCATTAGACAGGGACACCAGCCAAACACAAATCCCTTGTTGCCTCCCTCCAGTGTCTGATGTCCACACCAGGTGGGGTGGAGCCAAGCGGTTGGCCCCACCCACCGAGGAGTTCACAGGCCTGGAGGCGGGAAAAGTGACAGTTCAGTGTTGGAGTTTGAAGTGAGAGGAGTAAGCACTTGGGTGTCTGGGTTTGTGGCCGAGCACTAACAGCAAGGTTGGCAGATGGTGGTGGCCGTCTGCAGGAGTGGTGGAGCAACGCGGAACCGTAGGACCAAGGTCGGGCGTTGGCCCGCCGGTACCGACCAGGGAGCGAAGTGAAGCCAGCACACACAGGCAGGGCCATCGGACCCCGACCAGGCTTGGAGCCGCCGACAATAGTAAAATCCGAATGTGACCGAAACCCCAGGAGTTTCCTAACAGCTAAAGTCCCGATTGAAGGCAACCGCCCACACCGTGAGGGTATACAGCTACCGCCTAAGGCTAGAGACCCAAGGGCCAGTGCCTGCGGGCAAACGGGCTCCTCTGGTACCCATACACTGGGGAGCGGACTACCGTTGGGGGATCCATAGCAGTCACAAGAAGAACATCAACGTGCAGGGAAAGACAGCCGCCATCATCTGTCCGAGGAGAGACACTGCAGCCGGCTGCGGGACCCGTCCATCCAGCCGTTTGGTTTACCGAGGACTTTGTACCTTTCTTGCTGAGTGAGTACACCCGTGCCATCCGGCACCGCGCCGCGCTGTCCCCGCAACCCTGCACCTCGCCAACCCTGCCTCCCCATCATCATCGGGCCCCGGGACCACCGACCCCTACCCATGGAGGGGGAAAACAACATCCCAAAAACCGAAAAATTTCTTTTACCTTAAAACCATAATTTTTATTAAACATATATGCCACAGACAGAGTACATACAAACATAGAATCTGATAAAAAATTATTAAATTATTAGGAAGAAAGGTGGGAAAAATTATATATGTCCTTCTCTCACCCTTCCTCACTTACGGAGGTCGGCGTCCTAATTGATCATGACGCCCCCCTTCCTCGTCGACTGACGTCCTCTGCTGACCCTCCACTCACTCTCAAAAAAGTATCCCGTGTATCTATATATCAGTGGGTAAGGTGCAACCACAAAGGTAAAGCCCACAAGAATAGTATATACACATAAATTGTGCAGAGAAGGAGACTATGTCCGTCACTATTCATCCGTCATAGACTAATAGGGATGGGCCAGACTACATCCTCAAGTCGACATACAATAAGCATCTAATATTGACTTAAGCTGTTTTTTGTCCAGGATTCACCCTACGCGTTTCACCCCTTAGTTAGCAAATAGGGGCTCATCAGGGGTATATCAGCATGAATCCTTGAAACTCACAGCTTCAAACCATTCACATACAATAGCACCGGGACCAATAGATAATATGGTACGTCCTCCAAAAAACAATATACTGTATCACCACTTGATGCACCTGGTAGGTTGCTGCTGAACATAGAGTCTAAATCAGGTTCAGACTATCTTGCCGCAACAGATAGAATCCGTGCATCCACCACTTAGTCATGTGGCGTGTACAACCCAGGATTTCAGATCCTTATATACAGAGTCCTTAGATAACTTTCAAGTCCTCTGAATCGCATCAACAAAATAATCCCCAGGTAACGATATGTACTCCATCTGGGCATTCATGCGAGGAGCGCCGCTCGAATCCCTGGATCCGTCCCACTGCTCGAGCCACCGAGCAGCCATCGCAGCAGCACCGGACCCGAGCGTTAGCGAGCGCAGCGCAGTGGCGTCCTCCCCGCCCGCGACAACTTGGCGTCACGAACAGGATTGAACCCCTCTACTTACCAGTAGAAGTGCGCCTTGTGATCTCCGCCGGCGGCGTCCGGCCAAAAATTTTGAAGCGCCGCCATCTTGGCACGAAAATATCCCGCTCGAGCGTCTTCTCCGAGCAGGGAAGGCGCGAAAGCGAAGCCCCGCCCCCAACAAACGGAAGTGCTGAAGAGTACCAAGGGGGGCGGGTGTTTTTCTGCCTAATGTAGCCGAGGCTATAAAAGCGGGGACGCCAGGACTCTGCAAACATAACCGGTTCCTGGAAGCAGCTTTCAACATGTCCGCACCATCAGAGAGACCTGAATCTCCGGAGCCTGCCCCCGGGACGGCGGCTTGGCTGAACACCCAAGTGATGCTGTTGTGCTGCTGTAACCGGGTCCAAGTACGGGACCTGCTCGATCGCTGGACCGCTGAGATGGAGGAGCTGGCCGCGGTCATGCGGGCGCATGAAATAGAGACCATGCTAGAGGAGCTGGTGAGAGACCCACACCCTTGTGTCCCTAGAGGACCAGCCGCTGCGGCTGAAGGGTCCGGTCTATCCCTGGCCCCAGCAGGGCCCGACCCATTGCCTGTGCTGACTGCCCATACAACCCCACCCAGATCACTGTCCCCGATGTAGGTGGCAGAGTCCGTGTTGCCCCGCCAGGGCCCGGAGGCCCGAGAGGAAGCCAGCCCATCAATCGCTGGAGCGGGTAACGTAGACGAACCGATAGCAGACCTCCATACCCCAGCCAGTGGCGGGTCACTTGCCCCTGAGGAGCCACGAGTCTGGGCTCAGCTGGAAACCATTACCGGCCTGCCAAGTCCCACCAGTAGTTCCCTGGAGTCAGATGACAGCGGCTCGGGGGCTGACACGGAGCCTGTCTCGGAGGAGGAGGGAGTCTTCGGCCTGTATTACATAGAGGCCACTTACATCCCTCAGAGTGGAAATAATGGATACTGGGCAGCTCTTCCTCGTCACGCCTGCCGTGCGCTGGAGGGGCTGGAACCCGTGCTTCTGCACGTGGAGCCGGGTGAGGAGTACGGAAGTGAGCAATAGTGGCAGCGGATCGCCGTTGCAAGCAGTTGTCCCCCGTTGGGACCCTCAGCAGTTTGATTGAATGACTTTAATGAACCGTGAACCTTTATCTGATTGTCCATGTCATTATTCCGGCCGTTGCCGGCAAGTTGTCCCCGGAGGGACCCTGTGTGCTTTTACCCCCCCCCCTGCATGAGAGACTACTCATGGACATGGCCGAGAACTGGCAGACCACCCACGAACTTGTGGGCTTGTAAATAAGTTGAGGGGTGATATTCCGTCGGAGCTGCCTCCAGAGAGGCAGATTGGAGGAAGGGCCCGCAGCTGAGGAGGCTGGGGCCCGGCCACCACCAGGACCGGTGGCCATCCTCCGGGGGTCAGGGGTCCTCCAAGGACGTGGGGTCCCCTAAAATGACAGCCGGCTGCGAGTAACCATACCCGTTCCCGCTCGGGCAGCCTGAACCTGGACTGGGGTCAAGGGGTGCTGCCCACTTCTTAGGGGTAGCATCAGAGCTACGTTGCTTGGGTGGGAGAGCGGAAGACATCCGTCCGTCAGTTATTAAAAATGTTTTTGTTTAAATGTGCAACGTTTAAGTGTCCTAACAAGAAATGCTTATATGTTCAAAATGTTTATATGTTAATTTATATTTTTACAGCTTTTGAAAAAAAAAATAAAACCGGTGATGGACGGGCAGCCCGCGGACGGTCTGCATTTCACCAAGGGGGAATGTGGCGCCCTGGCCTAGCCAGGTCGTCACAGATAACACACAAACACCCCCACCCCCATTAGACAGGGACACCAGCCAAACACAAAACCCTTGTTGCCTCCCTCCAGTGTCTGATGTCCACACCAGGTGGGGGGGAGCCAAGCGGTTGGCCCCACCGACCGAGGAGTTCACAGGCCTGGAGGCGGGAAAAGTGACAGTTCAGTGTTGGAGTGTGAAGTGAGAGGAGTGAGCACTTGGGTGTCTGGGTTTGTGGCCGAGCACTAACAGCAAGGTTGGTAGATGGTGGTGGCCGTCTGCAGGAGTGGTGGAGCAACGCGGAACCGTAGGACCGGGGTCGGGCGTTGGCCCGCCGGTACTGACCAGGGAGCGAAGTGAAGCCAGCACACACAGGCAGGGCCATCGGACCCCGACCAGGCTTGGAGCCGCCGACAATAGTCAAATCTGAATGTGACCGGAACCCCAGGGGTTTCCTAACAGCAAAAGTCCTGATTGAAGGCAACCGCCCACACCATAAGGGTATACAGCTACCGCCTAAGGCTACAGACCCAAGGGCCAGCGCCTGGGGGCCATCGGGCTCCTCTGGTACCCATACACCGGGGAGCGGACTACCGTTGGGGATCCATAGTAGTCAGAAGAATAACATCAAGGTGAAGGGAAAGACAGCCGCCATCACCTGTCTGGGGAGAGACACTGCAGCCAGCTACGGGACCCGTCCATCCAGCCGTTTGGTTTACCGAGGACTTTGTACCTTTCTTGCTGAGTGAGTACACCCGTGCCATCCGGCACCGTGCCGCACTGTCCCCGCAACCCTGCACCTCACCAATCCTGCCTCCCCATCATCATCGGGCCCCGGGACCACCGACCCCTACCCACGGAGGGGGAAAACAACATCCCAGCTGCTCCCTACCATTGCTCCCGGGATCCCCGTCACCAGCAGCGGTGGTGCCCATCTTCACCACGACCCGTGGGTGGCGTCACGGACTAAATCCCCCAAACCAACCACCCCTTTCACTCACGGGCGAGGAGCGCCGCTCGAGTCCCCGGATCCGGCCCACCGCTCGAGTCACTGAGCAGCCATCGCAGCAGCGCCGGACCCGAGCGTTAGCGAGCGCAGCGCAGTGGCGTCCTCCCTACCCGCGACACAAGCCTATGTTTGCGAGGAAACAAAGGACAGCACACGGACCATCCATATGCCATCCAATTTTTACACAGAATTCACAGAACCCTCCTGGCAACCAATTAAAAGAAAAAGTCATATAAACATAGATAGATCGATAGCTGATTGATAGATAGATAGATAGATAGAAAGAAAAATAGATAAATAGATTAAAATAGATATCATACAGCTATATAATTTGACAACTCCCCTACATATTATAAACTTTCATGTAGCACTAAAGGATGTTTAGCCTGGTTTAAAGGGAATCTGTGAGCAGGTCTTTTGCTACATCATCTGAGGTCAATATGATATAGGCAAAGAGATCCTGAATCCAACGATATATCACTTAGATTACTGGATGCAGCCATTGCGATACGATCAGAGCTTTTTTAGCAGAACTGTGAGTGCTACCCCTACCCACACCAAGCTCTCTATCAAGATTCTACATTGACAGTGAGGTATTAATCAGAGGAAAGGGCATGTCGGACCGCCGTGTGCATGGCATCTAGTCCCAGCAATAAGAAGTCCTGCTGCTTAAACGTACATAGCAAATAACAGATTGGACCTTGACAAGAAAGGCAGCCCTGAATTATCTGTTAATTCTTGCACCATGCTGTCTTCAGCTTACATAAAAAAAACCTGCTGACAGATTCCCTTTAACCTAATAAATACATAAATAAATAAATAGATAGATACATAAATAAAGAAATTGACATGGTGTCCCCTATTTTTGATAATTGCAAGGGTAATGCAGACAGCTGCAGGCTGATCTTATCAGGGTGGGAAGGTCCATGGTTACTGATCCCTTCCCAGCCTAAAAATATGAGCCCATAGCCACCCCAGAAGTGGAACATCACATTAGATGGAGCAGTGGCAATCGGTGTAATGGTTTATGCGTTTGTCAGCTGTGTAATAATAGCTGGCGCCAAGCCCTGGTGTTAGTAACATATAGTCTATCTATCAGACTTCCCAATTACTAACCCAGTAAGTCAGAAGAAAAAAAAACACACACAAAAATATATTACTTTAAAAAAACTCCCCAACTCTTTCCCTGGTTCACCAAAAAAAAAAAAAAGCCATACAGGTTCAGTGTAGTCAAAAGAATCCAACAAAGTAGAGGGAAGGAATCTTGAAAGACATTAAGAGAGAGAAACAAAAACAAGAAACTGTCCCTTGTTCACCAATTTATCAGAAAGCAAAGTTCCCATGTCTGACGTAGTCTAACGCTTCCCATGACGTTCCTTTTTTTAGATAAATTAATAAACTAGAGAAAGAGTCAGTGAGTGTTTTTTACAAGAAAATATTTTTGTTTTTTTTCTTTTGATTGGGTTAGTAAGGGGGCGTCTGATAGACGCCTCTCCATTACTAAAAACAGGGCTTGATGCCACCTGACACTACAAAGCTGACATCAACCCCTAAAACCATTATAGGGTGCAAGTGTGACGCCCCTGGACTATCAGGTCGTCACAGGGTACAGCACAAGCTGCCCTTCCGTGCAGTATTCCGAGTCCCTCATGGTTCTGGGTCCCTATCTTGTGGTGTTGCCTCCAACAGCAAATCAAATCCTAGATACACACTGCACCACACCCACCAGGCACACCAGTGGACGGCTTGAGTGGAATAGAGTCACCCACCTGGGGGGTCATGGAGGGGAGGTGAGGAGTGTGGTCAGTGAGTTAGTTAGTCTGTCAGTGAGAAGAGAGTCGGGAAGTAGCCTTGAGGAGCTCAGAGGAGGTTGGGAGTGGTGGCTTCAAGAGAAGCTGTCTAGGTTGCAGACGGTAGTCTGGACCTAGAGGAGTCAGACCCAAGGTCGCAGGGGATTGCGGCTAGGTGCCTGAACCTGTCAAGTAGGATGGTCAGCAGCCTGGCACTATCACCGGTCCGGGACCGAAGGCACGGTGGGGTACACGGACCCTAGGTCGGGGAGAAGCTTCATGAAACCCGGCAATTAACCTGAGGAGAATGGAGACTTTATGATCTGTTCCCACCCGCTCCAGAATCGGGGCACTAGTGCAACGAGGGAAATAGGGCCTTCCAAACAAACGGTCCAGAAAATCCCAAGCGTGAGCCCTGAGAGCAGGCTTCCATACTTGGCCACAGTGGTGAGCGGGGCCCGGAAAGTTTCAGACTACTGGGCCACCATGTTGAAATTAAACTTAGTGCCAGAAGGTAGGTCACGGATCACCAGGCAACACCATAGGGGACGGGAACCGGACGTGCTCCCCTCAAGCGGCAGCGATACCCCGAGATTTGGTTTACCTGGTTGTCATCATCTGCTTATTGACAAAGTGAGTACCTGAGTGACACCTGCATCACAAGGTATCCCACCGAGTCCCGGGAGCTTCCCCTACCAGTGGAGGGTGACAACACCTTTGCTGCCCCACTCCATCACCCCCGGGTACTCCCAACGGCAGTGGCGGTGCTCCCAATTACTGTTCACCATGGGTGGCGTCATGAACTATATCTCCCCTGTAAATATTCCCCTTCACTTTAGAGTGTGGCCCCTAAGCCCCCGGAGTCCGGAGACCCTCAAGCCATGAACGGACACTACCCCCGGATCTGAGCGGTTCGATCCGCTGCTGTGGCAGCACACAAGTTTATAATATAGAATTGGTTTGGCATATTATCTGCAGGATATTTATCTAGTCTGTCCATGTATCTATCTATCTATCTATCTATCTATCTATCTATCTATCTATCCCTCTATCTATCTATCTATCTATCTATCTCTTATCTATCTATAAATTTCATTGCTTAAATATTTCTGCCAACTAGCAAAAAATTTACATAGAGTTGTCAAAGATATAAAAAATGATGTTAAAAACACGTTGCATATGAATGGCATATGCATGTCATACACATGTCATCATGTCATACAGATGGTATGCAAGGAAAAAAAATTGCATAATCACATTGCACTCGCGTGACAAAAGGTTACCCAGACAGATTCCGCTCATCTAACTTCTCACGAGCTGAATGGGACCAAATTCTTTCATGCGAATGTGAGCAAGCCCATAATGTAATGGTGTTGCACAATGTGACTTCTAGATATAACGCTGTCATATACTGTGTCCCATGATTATAAGTGTCTCCCAACATGAATTTTGGGTTATGTATCCTTCAATATGTCCTTTTCAACTGAGATAATCGGGCAATACTTTTAATGAAACAACAAACCTGTATCATAAAGCTAAACTAATTACAATTCTGCTAGGGATTTGGAAGCTGCTTGTGCATTGTGCAGCCATCTTCTCTCAAAGGAAAGCTTTCAATATGTCATAGCTTATTTCTTAACTCTGTTCCCAAAGGACAGCTTTCCATTTGTCATATCTGAGATTTTTCTACTTTAGTACTGGAAAAGGCAGCCCGTATTACTTACATTGGACTTCTTTTTCACTGGCAGACACAGACAGAAGAGAGATCCTATGCAAGAACAATATATGGGCCCTTTGTAGCCCAATAACTTTATGTATTTATTTTACTCTCATAGGCCCGTTTCACACGTCAGTGAAAAACACAGACGTTCTTCACTGACGTGTAAAACACGCACATGTCCCTCCGTGTTCCGTGATTCACGGCATACGTGGGTTGTCCATGTGCAATCTGTGATCCGTGATCCGTGATTGCATATGGACAGTACTCACCTGCCTTCACTGCTGCTGTCCATGGTGCTGAACTCCTCGGCTCTGCAGCGTCCACCCACCGCTCTCAGCACCTACTTCCTGGTCGGCATTTCCTGCTCTCATGAATAGTCATGAGCCAGGCAGGAGCTGCCGAGAGTGGAGCAGGCACAGCGAATCGCAGGCAAGGTAAGCTGAAAATTTTGAATATTTAATATGTCCGTGATTTTCTGGTACGTGTGTCACTGATCACACACGGATCACACCATAGTGTGGTCCGTGGGTCATCAGTGATGGCAGAAAAAAACTGACTTCTCTCTGTGCAGAATCACGGCCAAGGGTGCACGCTGCACGGAGACACGTTCAGTGACAAATCACTGATGTGTGAGCAGACCCATTGATTATAATGGGTCTGCGTATGTTAGGGATTCTGGTACGTTTTAAAAAAAGCACAAACGTACCAGAATCACTGACGTGTGAAAGGGGCCTTATATAGTGCTTTTAATTCTACATTGCTTTACAGACAGTATCTCTGTCCCCATGTTATCCCCATGTCCACAAACATGGGGATAACATACAAGCTCCTTGCAGATGTTCTTGGTGGGATTTGAACCCAGGACCCCCAACACTGTAAAACTGCACTGCTAACCATTGAGCCACCGTGCTGCTCAATACTGCTTCATAAGACATAATTGTACCTGCTTTTTAGGTAGAATCTTACATTTACACAGGGGCCCACTTACATTTTGGGCCCCGGTGCAAGCACACATGTTGCACAAATGATATGGCTGCGCCTGCTTTATTTATTGCTCTTAACTATAAAATACCTGAGGCGTCAGGGGTCCGTCCAGCTATGGCTGCTGCATCCTGCTGGTCTGCTTCATTTTCACATTCACAACAAATTGAAAGGATTGAAAGCACACATCTTGTCACACGGACAGAAAAAGAAAACTGGACATTGTTCTAGGCAAATTGTACAAACCTGGCTGAGTGTTAGCACCAAGAGACAGACAGGATCAAATACTCTGTAAGGCCTGTGCCACACTCACGTGAAAAAAACGTACGTGGGACGATGTCTGTTTTTGTAGTCCGTGTTCCGTTTTTGGAGTCCGTTTTTCCTCTCCGTGTAGTGTCCGTGTGCATTACGTGTGTGTTTCGTGTGTACTTGTGTGCGTTTTTCTGTGCGTGTAATACGTCAGTGTCTTTTCCGTATACTTTCCGTATCTTGTCCGTTTTTCACATCTTCATCAAATGAAGTTAATGATTATTTGTTGGGAATAATGACACATAGGTGGATTTGATTAGCACATTCTTATAATTATCAACAATTAATTAACCTGCTGGTCTTTTTACTTGGATATCCAATGTGTTTGGATATATACTACAACCATGCCATTATCCACGGAGGCCTTAGTATTTTTATGTTGGATTTTGTAGGGTACCTTGGCCACCTGCAAGTATTTAAAATTGTAACAAACTTGATTTCAACCACACGGACACGGACTGCACGGATAGCACGGACATTATCCGTATCACGTACGTGTCAACACGGACCCATAGGATGTAATGGGTCCGTGAGTACGTGATCCCGGAGCAACACGGACATGTCAGCGCTTTTTCTAAATGGACACACGTATGCACCGAACGTACACACGCTCCGTGCAAAAATACTGACGTGCGGCTTTTAACATGAAAATAAATGATTCAACGTAAGCACGTGTCTCCGGTACGTGCAAAAAATGGCAAACACGGACCAGAGGCACTGATGTGTGACGGAGGCCTAAACCAAACTTATAATGTCTTCCCAGCTCTGCAATCTGGCTGATCAGCAGAATTAAAGGGAACCAATCACCAGGATTTTTGTATATAAGCTAAAGCCAGTGCTATACTGGCACTATCAGGCTGATTCTATACATACCATTAGTGGTCAGCTCGGATGTTTAGGTTTTGAAACACAAGTAAGTTAAGCTTATAAAATGAACAGTTTTTTGATTGGCAGTAGGGTGCCAAGCAGGTAATAGCTGGGGTCGATATTCATAGTGATTCCCTGCCTGTCCATCCTCCAACTATCTATTATTTATGCTAATTCCATTATAGAAGGTTGTGGCTATACATCATGATGGCTAAAAGGACCTGAGCTGACCTCATACCCATGTGACCAGAAGTGGCAGGACCTAACCCAACAGAAAAATAATGTTGCATCCTGGTATCAGCTATGTTGGTTGAGGCCCTGCCCCTTCTGTTCACAAGGGTATGACATAAGCACAGGTCATTTTAGCCACCATAATTTAGCCACAACCAGTAGTAAAACACTTCTATAATGGAATTAGCATAAACAATACGAAGAGTATACACAGGCAGAGGGGCAGGAATCACTCTCAAACCCCACCCCAGCTATTAGCTGATCTGCAGCTGCTGTCACTCAAAAACCTATTGATTTTACAAGCTTTACTTGCTTGTGTTTCAAAACCTATACATCCTAGCTGACAACTAAAGATATGTATAGAATCAGCATTATAACGCCAGTATAGCACTGGCTTTAGGTTATATACGAAAATGCTGGGGATTGGTGCGCTTTAGGATAACTAATTTAAAGGGAACCTGTCAGCAGATTTTTGCAATGGAATCAGAGGGCAAGACAAGGTAACAGCTGAGACATTGATTTCAGGGATGTGTCACTTATTAGGCTGCATGCTGTTGTTTTGCCGGACTAAGTGCCCTTGGGAATCCTGGTCCAACCACACCCACAGCACTGATTAGCAGCTTATTGTCAATGTACAATGTACACAGAAAGCTGTAGTGTGGGTGTGGTTAGCTTTCTGAGCTCTAATACACGCTACATCTAAAAATTCTAATTGTGTCACAACTGCTGTACCTAGTAAACTAAGTGAAATATTGCTGAAATCACTATCTCCTTGCCTATATTATGCAGCTCTCAGATGAAGTAGATAAAACCTGCTGACTCTTATTGCCTAACTTTTATTACTTTGTCCATGGACTGTGTATTCTTTCCTGGTATTATAATTAGAGATAGTCATAGTTATAGCTTTTTAAGGTTGACGGTAAACTCAAGTCCAGTGAGTTCATCCAATAGCCCAACATGATGATCCAGAGGAAGGCAAGAACCCCATGGGGCAGACAGTAAGCTTCATATTAGGAGAAAAGTTCCATCCAGACTCATCAGACTAGTTCCTTGGATCAAATCCCAATAATAGAATCTAGAGTATGCAATCTGTCATATTACATTTCTCAAGAAAGGTTTCCAGGCTTTCCTTGAATCTTATGATGCAGTGTATTTTATGTTCACTTTCACTTTTTCTTAAATTGTGTTAAGAAAGTCTCAAATTTAAAACATCTGGAATACAATATTAAGACCAGAAGTGACCATAGAATAGGTTAATGGTCCTACTGTAATTTTGAGCAGTTTCCTACTATTTAGACTGCACAGAAAGGCTTATACTAATACATGTCATAGTTGACAATTACTGGTTGATTATTAGAGAGAAATAATTAAATGCTTTTTCATGAATCTTTGGATGAGAGGGGCTGTATACAGTTTTTGCACAGCAGACTGTGTTCACGCCTGATCATGACATTCTGGCAAAATCTTTTATAGGTTGCAATTCACATCTGTTCCACTGGGTGGCCAAACATAAAAACATAGGAGCATAGAAATATTGTCAGTGCATCAAGAAATGTGTTGTTTTAAAAGCTGATAATCTCATGTTCCCATCATGTGTGGTGAGTCAAGAGGAAAGTTAATGAGGACACAATTGTATTTCTGTGCTGTTACATCAGTGTGGTTCTTAACCATTAACTCTGACATTTTTATCTGTTACCCTTGGTCTGCGACATTGTCTCTGTTCTATAACAGAATTGTACACATTACTCAAATACAGCAACATCACTGTGGAAGATAAGTGTTTCCATGACACAATGTTTATCATCTGTGCACTGACATATCAATATATAGCTTAGTTGTTAATCCTATTTTGACGTCTTTTTATGCATTCTGTCTAAAGCTGGGTTCACACTAAGCGACAGCGACAACGACTTCGCTGTTACGTCACCATTTTCTGTGACGTAACAGCGACCTTGTAAGTCGCTGTTATGATCGCTGCTTAGCTGTCAAACACAGCTACGCAGCAGCGATCATAACGTCGCTGTACTACATGTGCAGAGAGCAGGGAGCCGCGCTTAGCGCTGGCTCCTTGCTCTCCTAGGTACAGTACACATCGGGTTAATTAACCCGATGTGTACTGCAGCTACATGTCACAGTGCAGAGAGCAGGGAGCCGCGCACAATGCTTAGCGCTGGCTCCTTGCTCTCCTTGCTACAGTATATATCGGGTTAATTACCCGATGTGTACTGCAGCCACATGTGCACAGAGCAGGAGCCGGCGCTGGCAGCAAGGGCGGAGGCTGGTAATGAAGGTAAATATCGGGTAACCAGGGAAAGGTCTTCCCTTGGTTACCCTATGTTTACGCTGGTTACAGCTTTCCGCAGCTGCCAGACGCCGGCTCCTGCTCCCTGCTCGCTTCATTTCGTCGCTCTCTCGCTGTCACACACAGCGATATGTGTGTCACAGCGGGAGCGTGACCAAAAAATGAAGCTGGACATTCAGCAACGACCGGCGACCTCACAGCAGGGGCCAGGTCGTTGCTGGATGTCACACACAGCGACAGCGACGGGACGTCGCTGCAACGTCACAGAAAATGGTGACGTAGCAGCGACGTCGTTGTCATTGTCGCTGTGTGTGACACCAGCTTAACCTACATCTATCTATATCTAATCTATCTTTCTATCTATCTAAAGTCTATTTTATATATATTATCCATCTAACTAATATCTATTATATATATATGTGACGCCCTGACAAAACCAGGTAGTCACACATAGGCCCCCGCATAACACCTTCCCTCACCTAGGTAACATTCAGCAAACCTGAAACCCTAGTCACACCCCCTTAGGGCAAGAGAGGCACAGCAGTGGGTGGGACCAGGTGGTTAGGGAACGCCCACCTAGGGGTCTAGACAGCCCAGGGCAGGAAAACAAACAGATTAGCTTTGAGTTCAAGTTGAGAGGAGTGTGGGCTGGAGCTAGGTGTAGCTCCAGCAGAGGAAGTTCAGGTTGAACGGTGCCAGGGTCGGAGCCCTGGTACCTTGGCTAGGTGGCAGACGGTGGTCTCCGTCAGCAGGAGACAGGAAGACGGCTCGGCAGATCCGAGGAGGACCAGAGAAAGGTTGCAGCCCACCGGTACTGACACAGGAGACTCGACCGGAAACCGTACACAGAGGGGATACTCAGACCCTGAAGCCAGGACCGAAACCATCGGCCCAGTTAATTAACCGATTGAGGGCAGGATTACAGGTCCTGTTGCAACCAAAGTCCCAAAAGCAGACAACCACCCACAGAGAGGGATAGGGCAACCGCCAGGGCCCACCGATCACACGGGTCAGCATCAGCGGGCACGGCTCCTTAGGCACACAGAAAGCCGGGAGCGGACTCCTGAGTTCCAAACCAGGCAGCCCACAATACACAAAACAGTGCAGAGGAAAGGACAGCGACCACTAGCCCGGGTGAGCGGACCAGAGTACAACCTCCCCAGCCTGTGTGAGCATCTGACTGCTTGCAATGACAGACCCTGTCTGCGGGTTACTGTAGATTGGAGTAAAAGTAAATGAATAAAATAAAAATTGACATAGGGTCCCATAGCACAATTAAAGCATACGGCTACAAGCTGCAGCCCCCAGCAATTTGTATTGTAGGAGGAACCGCATGCAACTTTTCTTTTTGTTTTTTTTAAATAAATAATTTAAAAAAGGTATGTAGTCCCCACAATTTTGATACTCAGCCATGATAAAGCCTGACAGCTGGGGGCTGGCATTCTCAGGTCGGGGAAACACATGCTTATTAAGCCCCCCAGTCTAAAAATAGCAGCCTGCTGCCGCCGAGGATTGTTGCATCCATTAGATGTGACAATCCCAGAACTTTACCGACCTCCTCCCAATTGCCCTGGTGCAGTGGCAATCAGGATAATTATGAGTTAATAACAGCCCACAGCTGCCACTAAGCCCTAGATTAGTAATGGGAGATGTCTATGAGACCCCCACAATACTAATCTGTAAGTGAATAGGAATAAACACAAACAACAAAAAAATCCTTTATTTATAATAAAATACAAACAAAAACATCCTCTTTCACCCCTTTATTAAACAAAAAACACCCAGGTCTGACAAAATCCACACGAGGTGTCATGGCAATTCCAGCTCTGCTACATCTGAACTGAAAGGGAGCGGCCATAGAACATGAATGCCTTTTTTTGCAAGGAGGTGTAGGTTGGGTGCAGGAATATAGTGTAAAATATTTAGCACCAAATCTGCATCTCTTAGCAAAAAAACAGCGGTGTTCTGCCAGGAAATGCAGGTCCGTGAACCCAGTGAGTTTAATGAGGTTACCTGAGGTCAGGTTAGCAGCGGTAACAGGTAGCGGACTGTGGGAACCTCTAGCTGTGACCACAAATAACCTGAGTGACATCACTGCTCAGTCTCTGCCTAAAGCTCACAGCGGGCAGTCACGTTCTATGGCCTCGCGCTGTGCCTTCAGATGTAGCAGAGCTGGAATCGTCGTGGCACCTTGTGTGGATTACGTTGAACCTTAGTATTTTGGGGGTTAATAAATTGATGAAGGAGGGTGTTTTTTTGTATTTTATTTCAAATAAAGGATTTTTTCGGTGTTTGTGTTTATTTAATCCTAGAACGCGCAAGCAATTCAATCTACCATAGAAAACAAATGACCTAGCAGGCCTGCGAGGCCCCAGGTATGCGTTCTAGGGTTAAGCAGTGAGCATGCATGATGGTAAATGAGCAGCACCGCACGCTTTATCTAATCCCCCTATCCTTTCTATTATCCAGATATCCAGGATCAATCATGGGCCAGAACTGTTTTTTGGGTTTTTTTTCTTTAAAATCCAGTTAGTCCCACTGATCTTGTATAGCTGTGAGTCCGCCCATCACTAAAGATAACGCATTTCCTCTGTATTTAAAAAAAATATGTATATATTTCAATCTTTTACCTTTTAAAGAGGAAAATAAGCTAATTCAAAAGTTTGGGCACCCTGCATGGCAAGTACAGAACCTAGTAGCAATTTTGTTAAGTATCACAGCTTGTAAACACGTTTGCAGCCAGCCAAGAGTCATTTAATTCTTGTTTGAGGGATTTTCATTCATTCTTCTATAGAAAAGTCCAGTTCTGTGAGATTCCTGGGTCGTCTTGCTTGCGCTGCTCTTTGTTTTGTTTCTTTGCGCTGCTCTTTTGATGTCTAGCCACAGATTTTCAATGATGTTCAGATTAGGGGACTATGAGGGCCATTGTAAAACCTTCAGCTTGCGCCTTTTGAGGTAGTGTATTGTGGATTTTGATGCGTGTTTAGAATCATTAATCATTTGTAGAAGCCATCTTCTTTTCAACTTCAGCTATTTTTTATAGATGGTGTTATGTTTGCATCAAGACTTTGTTGAAATTTCATTGAATTTATTCTTTCTTCTACCCATGAAATGTTCCCCATGCCTTTGACTGCAACACAACCCCAAAGCATGATTGATCCACCCCCATGCTTAATAGTTGGTGAGATGTTCTTTTACTGAAATTCTGTGCTCTTTTTTTCTCCACACATACCTTTGATCATTATAGCTGAAGAGTTCTATTTTAACCTAATCAATCCACAATACTTGTTTCCAAATGGCATCAGGCTTGCTTATATGTTCTTTTGCATATTTCTGAAGCTGAATTTTATGCTGAGGTTGCAGGAGAGGTGTTTAATCTGATGACTCCTCCATGAGGGCCATATTTGTGCAGGTGACACTAACCAGAAGAACAATGAACCCAAACTCCAGAGTCTGCTAATCTTCTTGAAGGTCTTTTGCAGTCACACACGTTCTAATTTGCCTCTCTAGAAATCCAAAGAGCAGCTCCCACAGAAATTTTACTTTATGTTCCAGACCTTATCTTGACTTCCACTGTTTCTGCTAACTGCCATTTCTTAATTACATTTGAATTGAGGAAAGTGCAATTTTAAAATGCTTTGTTATCTTATAACCTTCTCCTGCTTTGTTTGCCTCACCATTTTCATTTTCAGAGTGCTAGGCAGCTACTTAGAAGAGCCCATGGCTGCTGTTTTTTGGCACAAGGTTAGAACAGGCTGGAGTTTTGTAAGCCTGTGAAATTTGCATCACCACACCTTTACTAATAATGACAGTAAACAAGCCATAACCCTAACAGGTTAATTAAGGTCTGAAACCTTGGTCAAAGTTATCTGAGGACAGAAATCTCCAAGGGTGCCCAAATGTTTGCATCTGCCCATTTTCCATTTTGTAAATTTTAAAATGTAAAAGATGAAAATGTGTTTTTTTGGCCTAAAATACCAAGCAAATTTATCATCTTTAGATTTATGGATTTTAGAAATCATTTCATCTTCAACATGCATAACTGTTCACAATTACCAATAATTTTGACACGAGGTGCCCGAACGTTTGCCTGCCCCTGTATTATCTAGCTATTTATTGAAAAAAGCAACAGCACAATATAAAAAATGATGGTGGGTACAAGGACTCCCAAACAAATTTCCAGTAGCAATAATATAGAGAATAATTAACAAAAGGAGGCAACACTCCAAAATATCCAAATGATAAAAGTTGTCTTTAAATAGTCCATGTGGCTTACATAAATTGTTTATCAAGCATTGAGTGCAAATTGAAGTATGTAAATCAGTCTTACATCATTATACAATTGTAATTTTATTAATATAAATACAAGTGGATCTCAATAAATTGGAATATCATCAAAAAGATCATTTATTTCAGTAATTCAATACAAAAAGGTAAAAATGTATATTATATAGAGTCATTACACACAGAGTGATCTATTTCAAGTGCTTATTTCTGTTGATGTTGATGATTATGGCTTACATCCAATGAAAACCCAAAAGTCATTATCTCAGAAAACTAGAATATTATATAAAACCAACTGAAAAAATGATTTTTAATTCAGAAATGTTGGCCTACTGAAAAGTTAATGCACGCAATAGGATCCTTTTGCATGAATTACTGCATCAATGCGGCGCGGCATGAAGGCGATCAGCAAGTGTCACTTCTGAGGTGTTATGGAAGCCCAGGTTGCTTTGCAGCCTTCAGCTCATCTGCATTGTTGGGTCTGGTGTCTCTCATCTTTTTCTTGGTCAGGCACATTTGCTGGCCAATGAAGTACAGTGATATATTGGTTATTAAATCAGGTATTGGTACTTTTGGCAGTGTGGACAGGTGCCAAGATCTGCTAGAAAATGAAATTTCTATATACAAAAAGCTTGTTGGCAGAGGGAAGCATGAAGTGCTCTAAAATTTCCTGGTAGATGGCCGTGCTGACTTTGGTCTTGATGAAACAAAGTGAACTTACACCAGCAGATGACATGGCTCCCCAAACCGTCACTGATAGTGGAACTTCACAGTAGACCTCAAGCAGCTTGGATTGTGGCCTCTCCACTCTTCCTCCAGACTCTGGGACCTTGATTTTCAAATGAAATGCAAAATTTACTTGAATCTGAAAACAACACCTTCGACCACTGAGCAACAGTCCAGTTCTTTTTCTCCCTGGCCAAGGTAAGACGCTTCTGGCAATGTCTATTGGTCATGAGTAGCTTGACACAAGGAATGTGACAATTGTAGCCCATGTCCTGGATATATCTGTTTATGGTGGCTCTTTAAGAACTGACTCCAGCAGCAGTCCACTCCTTGTGAATTTCTCCCCCAAATTTTTGAATGGCCTTTTCTTAACAATCCTATCAAGGCTGCAGTTATCCTGGTTGCTTTTGCAACTTTTTCTACCACACTTTTTCCTTCCACTCAATTTTCCATTAAAATGCTTGTATACAGCACAATGTGAATAGCCAACCTCTTTAGTAATGACTTTTTGTGGCTTACTCTCCTTTGCAGTGTGTCAATAACTGCCTTCTGGACCTCTGTCAAGTCAGCAGTCTTCCTTATGTGTAGCCTACTGAACCAGACTAAGGGACAATTTAAAATGCTTAGGAAGCCTTTGCAGGTGTTTTGTGGTAATTATTCTAATTTGGGTTTAATGATAATGACTTGTGGGTTTTCATTGGCTGTAAGCCATAATCATCAACATTAACAGAAATAAACACTTGAAATAGATCACTCTGTTTGTAATGACTATACAATATATGTGTTTCCCTTTTTGTATTGAATTACTGAAATAAATTAACTTTTTGATGATATTCTAATTTATTGAGATGCACCTATATACAAAAATATTCAAGTTATAACATCATGTGCAAAGTGCGTGGTCTAATCCATAGTAAATAAAGTGCATTAAAATATGCTGCTCAAAAAAATAAAGGGAACAATAAAATACCATTCTGTTGTTTGTGTTCCCTTTATTTTTTTGAGCAGTATACATTATTGCAATTAAATACATAGATAAGGTATGCAAAGTAACCCTAAAATGTATTAATAATGTATCATTATACAATGTACTAACAAAATCAGACAGATGACTCACCCAAGATCAAAATATAATTTGGAGATAGTGTAAGTGCCGTTCCCATCATTTTTAGACAGTACTGCACATGTATATACATATGCCAAAAGAAACACCTCTCCTGCCCTTGATAAAGCCAATTCAGTTGGTGATACGCATGGGGCTACCCCCTGTACTGCTCACCCTGCACTTAATATTATTTTGCTATAGTGCAATTTTGCCCCAGTGGTTTGTATTTGGGTACATGTTTTTGATTTCTTTGCCGATCATATATTTCTTCTGGTTTCACAGGATGTATTATCTTTCCTATTGATATACACTTTACTAACATGGTTATAGTTTGTGCAGATTTTCTAGCGTATCACTTATTGTTGTTCTATATATCCTTTAGCTGCTCCTGTACATGTCCCTTTACTTTTTGGAGTGTTGGTCTGTATTGCTGTGTATTTCAATGGTCTTATTGGCTTTGCACCTTATGCTGCTATAACAACTTATGTATATTTTTTACTGCTTACTTATTATGATTCAAGTGCATTATACTCTTATTGGGTGCTATTTACCAGAACCATGGGTGTTATGATCTTCCATTTTGGATTTTAAGTGTTTTTACATTTCTTGGTGTTTTTTACCCGTTTGTTGGGATTTGTATATTTAGCTTTTATACAATAAAATTATACTTTTGGTGATCCCGCTTTCATGGCACTTTCTTCCCCTTCTTGAATACATTAGCCAACAGGAAGCAATAACATAAATACTGAGCGTATTGCATGTATGCAGATCTCAACCCCATAGAGCAGCATTTTGCATGCTTAAGACAAAATGTGGCAAAAAGAAGCGGAGGGACGGAGATGAGTGGGACGAACATCCCACCCATCTTCTTACTTCCGCATTGCGGGAGGCAGGTAGGGAGAGGTTCCTCGTTCCTGCGGTGTCACACACAGCGATGTGTGCTGCTGCAGGAACGAGGAACAACATCGTTACTGCTGCAGCAATGATATTAGAGAATGGACCCCCATGTCACCGATGAGCGATTTTGCACGTTTTTGCAACGATACAAAATCGCTCATAGGTGTCACACGCAACGGCATAGCTAAAGCGACCGGATGTGCGTCACAAATTCCGTGACCCCAAAGAGATCGCTTGAGCGATGTTGCAGCATGTAAAGTGGCCTTTATACTCACCTTCTGCTGCCTTCATGCTTTACCAGAGTTTCCAGCCTTCGTATGCCCAGTCAGCTGTGAAGTCCACAAACTTTAAAGGCTCCCTTAAGGCAGCATTTTTATAGATCTGCCAGACTTCAGGAAGGGTCCTTCAGAAAATTATTTGAGTTTCCTATTGGTCTGCATTAGATTTGTTATTCCTGACGAATGCACAAATAGTATGAAATATTCGAGAAAAATAATTGAAACCTGAATATTTCACTATTTGCCCATCTCTACATATAGTATTTTGAAGATTTTTTTGGACTCATCCCATATGGTTATTCACAGATGTGCAGAAAAATCATTTAAGGCCTCTTTCACACGTCAGTGAAAAATGCAGACGTTTTTCACTGACGTGTTAAAAATGCATATGTCCCTCCGTGTGCCGTAATTTTACGGCACATGTGTGTTCTCCATGTGCTATCCGTGATCCGTGATAGCACACAGAGATCAAGTATTCAAAAACTCCAAACACACCTGTCCCTGCTCCTGCTGTCCGTGGTGCTGGCTGTGCTGTGTCCAGCCACATAGTCTTCCTGCTGCTGCTTCCGGGTCGGCTGAGGAGTGAATATTCATGAGCATAATTAGCCAGCTTGGAAGAAGCACCCAGCAGCGACCGGAGACAGCATTGCTGGAGAAGGTGAGTATAAAAATCATTTTATTTCAGACATACGTTTTTTTTCTGGTACATGTTACACATGTCACACTACTATGTGGTCCGTGTGACATCAGTCATGCAAGAAAAAAATGGACTTGTCTCCTTTGCATAAACATGGACATGCGTGTATGCCGCATGGAAACACGGTCAGTGAAAAATCACTGATGTGTGTGCAGACACATTGATTTTAATGGATCTGCATACTTCCATGATTCTGGTACGTATAAAAACTATCACATACATACTGTACCAGAATCACTGACGTGTGAAGGAGGCCTAATATTCCATTCAACATCTCTTTGGTGATTTCACACATGGGTTTGTAACAGTCTTTCTCTGTTCATCAGTAGTTGTGTCAGGCACAACCACATAAGGTGAGAAGCTTCTCTCATCTTGCCATCTCTAACCAGTTAAAACCTTATTGCACAAATTTTCTGCCTTAGTTCCTAGGAAATGTCAAGAAATGCTAGTTAGGTAGGTACACTTATAGGATGGCAAATGCAACAGGCCTTATTATCGGTGTGCTGTCTATGGGTGCCAAGATTGAAATAGTATAGCAGTTTGTCAAAAAAAACCCACACATGCACAGTTACATGTCTTGGTATTGGTTTTCTTAAATATATATATATATATATATATATATATATATTGTTTATAACTTTTCTAAATACAATTATTATTACCTTTCAAAAATGAGAATTTTTGCAGCATTATTACCAGGTGGCATCATTTTAAAATGTAGAGGGTAGAGGAGAAAAATAAGTGCACTGATTAGAGGAGGTAATGGGTTTCAATTAACTTTTCCTGTGAAAGATTCTCTTTATCCCCTTCCCAACATGGCCAGTTTCCATTTTTGTGTTTCAGTTTTTTCCTCCCCTTCTTCCTACAGCCATAACTTTTTTATATTTCTGCCCACAAACACATACCAAGGTATGATTTTTTTATGTTATGAGTTGTACTTTTGAAAAAAATTTTAGTGAAAAAAATCTGTAATTTGTCCCAATTATTTTAGATTGCATTGTCATTTTCCGAGACACCTAATGTTTTCATTTTTCCATGGATGGAGCTGTGTAAAGGCTAATTATTTTGAATGGCAAGACATCATTTTTCTTTATAACTTTTTGGAATAGACACGATGATTTGATCGCTTCTTACAGCATTTTTTTTGAGGTTTTGTGGCAACAAAAGAACTGAAATCTTGGTGTCTTGATCTTTTTTCTGTTTGTGGTCTTAACCAATCGGGTTAATCATTTTAATACTATGATACATCTGACTTTTACGGCTGTAACATTGCCTAATATGTGTATTTTTTACTTTTTTTATTTTTTTATTTTTATTGGAGGATAGTGGGGTGACTTGAACTTTTTATATTTTTATTTTTTTTCATATTTTTAAACTTGTTTATTTTACTTTATACTTTATTAGTTCTCTAAGGGAACTTGAACTTGCAAACATCTGATCACTTGTACTATACACACTACTATTACAGTATTGCTGCATATAGTAAAAATCACAGTGTCCTTTGAAGCCAGCCATAAGTACGGTTACAAAAGATCTCCATAAAAACAGACAATCTTCAAAAGATTCCCAGCTGTCATTTCAACCCATTAGTCACAAGGGCACCAATAGGTGCATAGAATGACCCACCCCCATGACAATGCCCTGTCGATGATACTGTTAGAGTTTGGCAGCTAACAGGTTAACAGTCACAGGCTAAGCTCCTCACCACCCTTAGCTGTTTGAGGCAGGTCCTAGCTGTGTTTCACAGCCATTACCTGCCTAGTATGGGTCTGAGTATAAAACTGTGGAACAAAGAAACGCAATAGGGTCTTACTCGGTAGGAGAATTAATAGAAAAAAATTAGGCGCACTCACCTATTCAGCTTGTGGCAGTCACAATCCCTATATGCACATGCAGTGATCGTAACAGCCGTAGCCCCAAAGTATGAGATGTAGATTCCATAGGAGAGGAAATCGTGTATATACCGCTCTTACAGATTCTGTTCCTTTAATGTCCTGATGAAGGAAACAGATTTCTCTGAAACACGTCGACCTGTACAAACAATAAAGGAATTATATTAATTTCGGATTGTGTGGTGTTAGCGTGGCATAGGTCCGATTTCCTCCACTACTATTGAATCTAATATTGGTTTGGCCCACCCCTTTATCCCACTCCATACAATCGCTACTAACTTGCGCTGTACATGTATGGAGGATATTGGTAAGGGGTTAAAAGGAGTTACATGGATTCGCAAATTAAGTATTCCTTTTGGGAAGTAAAAAACTAAATCAAATATATTCTCATCTTTAACACTGGTGCCATTTCTGTGATGTTGGTGCAAAGTATGCCGGGGCTCATGTAACATTGTTATGCCACACAATCTCTGCAGTCAGTCTAGGGTCAAGTCTTCACTTTGAATTTATTTGTAATGCTATCATTGATGACGTGGCTGGAAAAGCAATGAGAGGAAACATATCAGTTGTGGTGGGGCAACCTTGTGACTTATCTACATACAGCACCAAAACACCTTGTCTCGTCCTGACTCGTGTACTTATGCTTGCTGGGTCCCCCACCAGTCTTTACTGCCTGGTTAAGTGATGAGATGCTGACACAGAATTGTGACTGTTACAGCCAATCAGTGATCAGAAACATGTGATCAGTATGGTGGGTATACTTTTTTTTCATAACACTCTAAACAGTTTTCAAGTGTTTTACTTTTTCCTGGCTGAACAACCCCTTTAAATCGTAATATTTTAAGAACATAATCAGCATTTCCAAGATATGTCCAGTGACTGTCAAGACAGAAGAACAGGCACAGTAATTCACATTAATTTACAGCAATCAGTGCGTCTCTTTTCCTGAACAGAAGCGATGATTGGTAGATGACATTGAACACTATGAAACTCAGCACTTCCGCTAAAATATAGAAAAGTGATGAATGTTGTAAACGTATTTAAAATGTCTGCTTCCTGACAGTTTTACACGACGCACATAAACTGCTACATATCCCAAACTAGTCCAACATGAAGGTATAATCCAGTATGCCATTGTGGGCAAAGCATGTATTTACATCAAAATTGATGTGTACAAAGTCATGCTGAGCGGTGACATTCCTATTTTCATGTAGGAGAGAATATAGATGTCTACAATGTTTCGAGAAACTTTCTTTTTCTTTTTTATGGTTAGGCATCACTAATTATTATATAGTAATAAACTGTTATTGTTTGAATTTTTATATTATTGATGATTGCTGTATTGTTGCTGTATTATTTGTTCTTACTGTTGTGTCAATAGCTCTGAAGGTGAGAGTGGAGTATGTTATTTTCATCACCTTTAACTGCATCTAAGATCAGAGACAGCTATTGATCCATCTGATCAGCTGAGCATGTTAGTATGTCAATTACATTGCTGTGTTCCCGTGTTATCTCTAGCCCCAGCTTCTTCTACATTAAAATACCAGATGATTGAACACTAACCACTAAAGAGAACATCATCATGGATGATAAGGCAAGTGTACTCGTGAAAAATAGGACTAAAAGCTGTTTTATTGACTATCAGTAACAGAAATCTTGCTGTACCACTGGCTTCCCCATTCAGGTCATGAATCTACTTCTTTTAGGAAAGTCCAGGATGCAGAATTACATGTGTTTTAAAATACAATGTATTAAATTACAGCTCATTGTATAGGGCATATAATGCGCATTATTTTCAATTTTCAATAAGGTCTATTTTTGTGAGTACACTGCACACATAATGCTTTCGTAATTTCACAACCAATGATCTTAAGATTTTTGGTGCCAGTTTTGCATTAATTGTCCAATATGAACCACAGTGCCAACTAAAAGCATTGACTGTAGAAAAAAAATCTGGCTTTTAGACCTATTTTGCTGCAGAATGGTGACTATGTTCATTAACATTCTGCTGTGAGCAGGAGCTAAGAAGCCTTTCACTGTGCTCTAATTCTATCACATGCAAGAAACACTGTGAGGAGAAGACAGAAAACTTAATTTCTCCATCTTCTCCCTTGTCTGTTTAAGCATTTATCTGACTTGATGTCATCTGAGTGCAGTCTGATGTTTTGCAGGTACTCATTGACTTGTATGGGTATGCACCGTGAGAGAACCGGCATGAGAATAAAATCATAGATCTGTATTGTCCCATAGTATAACAGTGGGCTTAGTGCTATGTGACAAAACACCGTATAGCTATATGTTCATGTGAGGGAGCCCTGAGAAGGGTCACAGACTAGTGATATCTACCATTTTTTGGATTATAAGACAAACTTTTCACCGCTAATCAGTGGGGAAATTGGGTGTGTCTTATAATACAAAGGTAGCTTACCGTGGGGCATGTGGGCAGTGGAGTGGGGTCACAGGATGCAGGGCCAGCCCTGAAGGAAGCCGGTGGTGGCACCAGTAGGGCAATGCTGCTGGCCCTGGGCTGGGAAGAGGGGTGTACTAGTAGCGTGAGGCAGGCGGCATTGATCTCCTGGCTACAGACACGATAAACTCCAGGAAAATGACAGCGCATGTGCAGATTGAAATCTCAACTTCCTGTGACCCCTTGCCCCTGTGTTAATTACATTCAGCCTATAAGGTGGACCATAAGACTACAAGACGGACCCTCATTTTAATTTTTTTTTCCTATTTCCTCCTCTAAATTTGGAGTGCGTCTTATGGTCTGATGCATCTTATAGTCCAAAAAATGCGATACTTCTTTGACAAATAATTCACTCATTGTGTC
The DNA here is from genome assembly GCF_048569485.1 of Anomaloglossus baeobatrachus. Taxonomy (NCBI): domain Eukaryota; kingdom Metazoa; phylum Chordata; class Amphibia; order Anura; family Aromobatidae; genus Anomaloglossus; species Anomaloglossus baeobatrachus. The sequence continues at coordinate 313,873,980 of NC_134353.1, forward strand.
TTTAAGATCTTACATTGCTGCAATGGAAAACACCAGTGAATTTCCACATCACCTAAACATGAGCCTTCTGCTTTTTATTCGCCCCATTATCAATATTGAATTGTGTTGAAATAGTTAAGAGTTAAAATCGGAGGTTTAAAAATTCAGTTGTCAATCAAATCCGCCCACAGGCAATACTTTAAAACTATGATGATATTCAAGCATTTCTAGATGCATACAGTATATTTATCATTATGATAAAATAGGATATTACTGTACATTCTGTTTAAAAGTTATGAAGCCATTCAATGTGACAGCTCCACAATAAATAGAGACAGTGGAAGAGCGAACCACTTTTTTCACATTACTGTATTAATGCGTGGATCATTTCCTAGTTAGGATATATTTCCCCTTTGTATTTCTCACAGTATGTATTGCATTTAATCCTTGTCTAGTAATGGAGCACTATATAGATCCTACTCCATGGCTATTTTGTATAGAATACACAGCACATTATATATTGTATAATCACGGCAAATCATAACAAGTGAAGATGCTGTAATGTGTTCTATACATTTCTATGTCTAGATGAATAGTACCATTTATTCAGGCTACCTATTAAGCTCCAGGTCACCACATTTACTTGTGTAGATCCATACATATGCATATATCTAGCTCTCTCTCTCTCTCTATATATATATATATATTTCCATATTGTCGTCAGGCGGCACGCAAAAGTGTTAATGACACTTTGTCAGCCTGTCTAGAAGAGGCATATTAATTAGCAATTCATAACATCAAGCCAATTATCCAATCCTTTCCACTATAAACATACTACCAAAGCAAGGGTAAGATGTTTTTTCTCTCATCCGGAACCAGAGTTGGGAGCTCATGTATGAAATTCCAGCCCTCAATACAAGATCAGCCCTCTATACAGGGGTTTCTACAGTCCCTAAGGGCTCATTCAGATGTCCATGCAGCACAGTCCATGTACAGACCAGAATGCACAGACTGGCTGCAGCTCTCCCGATCAGAATGTGACAGCTTCATATATTTCAATGAGGCTGTCATGCTGGACACAGGAGACCACCTGCCAGTCTGTTGCATTGTGGTCTGTGCATGGACTGGCTGCAGGTCTCCTGTCAAGAGCATGAAAACCTGATAAAAATATAAAAAGCAGTCACATACTGGTCAGGAGAGTTGCTGCCAGTCTATGCATTCTAGTCTGTGTACAGACCATGTTGCAAGGACATCTGAAAGATCCCTAAGGCTGTGTCCCGGGCTACACTGGCAGTGTACTGGGAGTTTTATTGGTCACTCTTCTACTACTACATCACCAGTAATGCCTGGATCTGGTCTTCTTCAAACCCTCGATAGTCACACAGCATCGTATCATTCCATGGTTTCATGGATATGTTCCAACATGGCTGCAGTGGGGCGAATCTCAGCATGTTGGGTTTCCCTAGATAGTAGCGACAAAAGTAATGAGCAGACATGCGTTCGTCATGTAGCAGCACAGTTACACTGCACTGGGCATGAGCGAGATGTCAGATTCTTGTGGGGGATTTTGCTGCTTTATAAAGCCCATTTAGTTGTAAGGATATTTTGCTGTGCCAGGCAGCCGGGTATTTAGATCTGTAATGTATTTGACTAAGCTGACAGGTGCTCTCCTGCACTCTTGCAGTGTTTTTCATTTTTTCTCTAAATTCATGATATATGTTATTTAAAGATGCTGAGCCCAGTATCTCATGGGAAGAAAAACAAAAAGTACAAACCCAATATATGCATGGAATGTCAGCAACCATTGCCAGATGAATGGGAATTGGATATGTGACGCCCTGGCAAAACCAGGTAGTCACACACACTAGGCCCCCGCATAACACCGTCCCACGAAGGGTTACACAAAGCCGACAAAATCCTAGTCACTCCCCCAGGGTAGGACAGGCACACCAGTGGGCCAGACCAGGCGGATGAGAAACGCCCACCTAGGCATCTGGAGAACCCGGGGCGGGAAAAGCAGGAGTTAGTAGTGAGTGAAAAGTTGTAGTTCAAGTGGAGTGGAGCAGTTGAGAGGAGTGGAAGTTCAAGTGCAAGCCAGAGTGGAAAGTCATCGGGGTTGGAGCCCCGGCGTGCTGGCTAGGTGGCAGATGGTGGTCAGTGTCAAACAGGAGACAGGAAGATGGCTGATGGAGATCCAAGGTGGACCGGGACAGGGTTGAAGCCCGCCAGTACCGACACCGGAGAACCGACCCGGAAACCGTGCACAGAGGGGGTAATTGGACCCTGAAGCCAGGACCGGAACCAATGGCCTAGCTAATTAACCAATTGAGGGCAAGGTCCTGTCCAAACCAAAGTCCCAAAAGCAGACAACAGCCCACTGCGGGGGATAGGGCATCCACCAGGGCCCGGTAGATCCCAAGGGCCAGCGTCAGCGGGCAAGGCTCCTGTTCTGGGAGTGGGCTTCCATGTTTCATACCGGAGAGCCCAAAGAGAACTCACAGTAGTGCAGAGGAAAGTGACACAGATCATCAGCCCAGGTGTGGGACCCGAATGCACCCGGCTGCGGCGGCCGGCCACCACCACCTTGGTTTACCACTGGACTGGTCTGATTTTTTTAATCGTGAGTAAACTGAGACTCCCTGAGACGGCCCCTGCCATCACAGTCCCCTGCACCGAGTCACCGGCCCTGGGGCAACCATCCTTACAACCAGGTTAACAACCAGCTGCCATCCCATCGCCCCCGGGTGCCCCACAACAGCAGCGGTGGTGCCACACTTCACCACAGACCGTGGCTGGCGTCACAGACAATTTACAGCAAATCCCGTACAAATACGTCCCCTTTTATTTGGAGTGTCCGCGTGACCCCCAGGTCTGGAAGAATTCCTTGAGCCACACTGCGGATCCAGATCCGAGCAGCAAGGCTGCTGGCACGGGGGTGGCACAGATAAGTATGTGATTTGTATACCTGCCGAGAATTTCATATGGAGTGAATTCAGTAAGGGATTTTTTTGGCTTTAATAGTCAGCTATCTAATACCTTCCAAGAATTTAAAGGCTTCGGGTCTACTAAAAAACAAAAGAGAGCCTCCTCCCTGCAGCCCTCCCAGTCTTCTCCTGATGAAATACTAATATCTCATTGTGATTTTAGTTCTGATAGCTCAGTTGATGAGACTACAGAGGAAATATTCTTTATTAAATAAGGACAAAGTTCCTTAATTAATTAAAGCTGTTATAAGCACTGTGAAAACTGAAAAAGAAATGGGTCATAAGCCTATTAAAAAGCAATTGTATTATTTCCAATTACAAGTGTTTGCTTCTCATCCATTAATGAAGGATTGGTTTCAAAATGACTGGCATAAGCCAGAGAGCAAAATTGACCAATGTACTAAGAAGAAACACACTTACAGGTTAGTTATTAATTTCTCTTCTGTGTGTCCAGTTGTTCGATGAGTTTTTGTGCGGCCCTAGGCCTCTCAATGATGTCCCTGAACATGTCTCCCTTGCTGAGTCTCAGCTACGCAAGCTCCCATAAGGAGACTGGCTGGTGCAAGAGTTTTGGTCTGAATTCCAGAGATGAACCACTTATACTAGGTGGAATAAATCAACCCTTAGGAGTCATTTTTGCCAGGGTCTATTAGAAAGGCTCAAGGAAGCATTTGGTTTATTTGAAACCCCTGAAACATTAGAGGCCGCCATTTCTCTGGCCATACGTATTGATAGACACCTTAGGAACAGAAGTATGATGACATCGCCCCTTGTTGTGCTTCCTAAGGCTAAAGTCCTTTCCATGAGCTCTGATGAACTCATAGAGTTAGGGGGGCTTCCTTTCAGTCTGGATCCCTTGCGGTTTACCGTAAGACAGGGGTGTGTTTCTTCTGTGGCCAGAAGGGTCATTTTATCGAGGTCTGTCCATCACATACTATGTAAAGGAAGTTGTCGGAAAACTTCTGATCCCAGTTGGTGTGAAGAATTACAACTTAGGTGTATATAATTCTTCTGCATGTGCATTTTAGTTTATTTTACCTGATGAGGTTTTCATAGGTAGTAAAGCGGACATCATATCTGGGCTTTTAGGTACTAACACTAGAGCCAATATTGTGGATTCTCTTTTTGCACAGACTCAAGGCTTCATTTATAATATGCTGGCTAAGTCCATCCCCATATTCCCCATCGACTCTGTGCCTCTTGGTCAGGCAAGTGGTGCATAATGTAAACCTGCGCAAAGTGGGTCTTCACAAGGACCTTCTTTGTTATGTCTTGGAAGGTCTCCCCGTTCTTATCATTTTGGGCCTTCAAATTAAGCATAATCCCGTGGTAGACAGGCAATCCAGAGAGATAGTCAGATGGAGCGAGTTCTGCGGGAACAATTCTCTGAATAAGGTTTTTATCTCCACTAAGGATGTACCCTTTTTTTTGTACTATTTTGTTGATTTATTCTCAGAAAGGGCTGACAAGATCTGCCTCCCCACAGTATGTATGATTGCCCTGTTATTTTGCATCCCTGGGCAAAACTTCCCAAGACCTGATTGTATAATCATTTTTGAAAGGAAAGCTATGAAAGATTATATATCACAGAGTCTTGCTAAGGGACATATCATACCCTCCTCTTTTTCTGTGACAGCAGGGTTGTTCTTTATTAAGAAAAAAGATGTTCTTTATTAAGAAAAAAGATGTAAGTCTGTGTCCTTGTTTAGATTTTTGTGAGTTTAATTTCAAATTACCATCTGCGGCTTGATTCACATGTCCTTCGCAAAGTTTAATCTGCCCAATTTCTAGAGTAAGGTAATCTTCTCTGATGAGTCTAATTTTAAGCTTTAATAATAGTAAAACCTTAGAGAAGGTAGAATAAAACCAAGGGGGATTTTAGTCAGATCAATTATTGGTTAAAAAATGCTATCAGAGTCGCGTCTTTATATATTTATATAACTGTTTTAATTTAAAATGATCAATACTACCAATAATACTACCAATACCAACCTGAAGGTCGCTCCAGCTGGTACCAAACTCCTAAGAAATGAACAATTAATTAAAAATAGATTCAATAAAATGAATAAATTAGATTAAAAATGCATACAAAGAGGTCAAGGAAGTCCACAATAGATAAATATGAATAGTTAATTAATCCACTGCTGTGAACCAGCTCTGTTATAAATACAAATCATATGACAGTCAATTCATTGTAGGAGGTTGGTCTTTAGAAGATTAGTTAACTTTTGAGTGCTTACCCTTGGTGGCTACAATCCTCTGTAGCAGTATTCCACAGATTCCAGGGACCCAGCACTCCACAGTGTACCAGGTCTGGCAGGACCACACTGAAGTGCTCCTGGGATGTGATGTATATATTCCCGGGGCAAAAAGGATCCAGGTGCTCTCCCCGGACGTTACAGTCTTCCACAGGCTGCTCCTGGGGTCTGCGATGATCTGATCATAGGATAGACGGTAGACAATGTCCGTATCCAGAGGATCATGCTCACAGAGATAGCTGTAGTTTTGTATCAGCTGCTTAAGGTACTGTCACACATAACGAGATCGCTAGCGAGATCGCAGATGAGTCACCATTTTGGTGACGCAGTAGCGATCCCGTTAGCGATCTCGTTATGTGTGACACCTACCAGCGATCAGGCCCCTGCTGTGAGATCTCTAGTCGTTGCAGAATGGTCCAGGTCATTTTCTTCAAAGGCGATGTCCTGCTGGGCAGGACACATCGCTGTGTTTGACACTGTGTGACAGGGTCACAGTGACTGCTGAGATCGTTATACAGGTCGCTACGGCGACCTCTATTGTTCCTGAATCGCTGGTAAGATCTGACTGTGTGACATCTCACCTGCGACCTCCCAGCGACTTACCTGCGATCCCTATCAGGTCGCATCGTTTTCGGGATCGCTGGTAAGTCGTTGTGTGTGACTGGGCCTTTAGTGTCTATCGGCTCTTGGAAGCTTCGCAACATGAACTGCACCCCTAGTGTTATGCAGACACTTCTGGAGATAATCTGATTAGCATCATTAAGTTTTCAGACAGATACATGGGTATTTGTTTTATTGAATCTATCTTTAATAATTGTTCACATCTTAGGAGGTTTGCTACCGGTCGGAATGACCTCCAAGTTGTATTATTGGTAGTATTATTGGTAGTATTGATCGTTTTAAATGAAAACAGCTATACAAAAATATATAAAAATATTCAACTCTGATAGCATTTCTTAAGCACTTAATGGTCTGGCTAAAATCCCCCTTGGTTTTATTCTACTTTCTCTAAGCGCAGGTTTTACTACTATTAATTTTTCCTTCTTCACCAGCAAATAGACGGTTCCTTTGCTACTAACTTGCTGCTGAGAAAGTACATAGGGGCACAAGCGCTTATATTCATTCATATTTATTAATTTCTAATTTTCAGCTTTGCCCAACACCTGGTCGTCTAATGGTTAGACGGAGACCTGGAGAGGCGTACAAGGCACAGTGTCTTGCACCCACTGTGAGATTTGGTGGCGGATGAGTGCTAATCGGGGGATGCTTCAGCAAGGCTGGAATTGGGCAGATTAAACTTTGTGAAGGACGTATGAATCCAGCCGCATACAAGGTTATCCTCGAAAAACAGTTGCTGCTTTCTGCTCAGGCAATGTTCCCCAACTCTGAGGACTGTTTTTTCCAACAGGAGAATGCGCCATGCCATACAGCTAGGTCAACCATTCATCTTATCAATTGGAATTGTGTAATGAAGCAAAATAAAAAGCAATTCTTTTTTTGGATATTGTTTTTACGGCATTCATTATGTAGTACAAAAGAGCTGACAACTTTTTTGCAAACAGTAAGAAAATTCAAACAACTAATATATGTAAAAAAAAAAAAAAACAAAAAAAACAAGAGAATAACATCAAAGGTCGTATATCTTAAGGGTTGGGTTAAATTTAAGAGACCACAGATACCACCTCTCAGCATATGTAGAAAAGTTACCTTCCTTCAGGGCTATGTTGTACTCATATATGTTGTGTAAGGAAACCCTATCTATAACTTCTTGTATTGAGAGGACATCTATTACCTTCCATTTGGACGCTAGTAAAGATTTAATGACCAAAAGAATATGGCAAGTAATTTGTTTACACCACTTTTTCAACTCCTCCAAACCAATAGATAGGAGAACTAGCTCAGAGGTCAAATGAATTATAACTGAGGTCATCGTATATATAAGATGTTCTGTGTCTTTCCATAGGGTACCCAACAAAGGACAACTCCAAAAAAATATGGAAAAAAGAGCCAGTACAGCCACAACCCCTTTAACAAAGACTTGAATTAGAGGATGAGATGACATTCAATCTCTGAGGCGTATAATACCATCTACTAAGTAATTTATAGTGTGTTTCCTGCAAATTCGCACAATTCGTATATGTGTGTTTCAAGGAAGTTTGCCATCGTTTAAGCGAGAATGAGCAATCCAGATCTCTTTCCCAAGATTTCATATACTGTAATTTAGTCAATTGGAGATCATCATTGAATATTCTGTAAATGTTACTAGTTTTCCAGAAGATCTCATTAGTCAGATTGTGCAAAAGAACATTCAGTAATCTCGGAATCTTGAAGGCAGAAGTTGTTGTATCTGCCAAGAATTCACTTATCCTAACCCAATTAATCGTTTCTGTATCAGGCAGATGATATACCTCAGCAAGAGCCTCAAATCCTAAAAGAGAATTATTTCTTAATAAATTACACATGTTTAAAATTCCCTTCTTTTCCCAACCATCTAGTTTAATATGTGGGATTAATAATTCTAATAAATCTAATGAGACCTCTCTAATCTCGCTGAGGGGTTCACCCTGGCGTAATAAAATATCTTGCAGTAATCTAAACGCTCTTATTTCTGCCTTGGTAGTCAGATTATCCACTAAACGTTTGTTTCTTTTTATGAAATATGACAAGATCACATCCCGTTTATGACGATTATGGCACAGGCCTTTCTCAATGTACATCCAACTATTGTTGAAATGATCCAGTAATGTGTTTTGGGATTGCTTGACCAAATTCGTCAAATAATAGGCTTGGATATTAGGCAAGCCAATACCTCAATTTTTCTTATGCTTAAATAAGGTAAGTTTAGAGATTCTGGGAACCTTCCCCTGCCAAACAAAAGATGAGGTCTCTGCTTGTATTTTAATCAATATTTGTTTAGGGATAGTCAAAGGCAGACAACGCATTATATACACAATTTTTGGTAGAATAAGAGCTTTATAAGAGACTATTTTCCCTACCCAGGATGTTTCAGTGATTTTTAAGGTATTTTACCTTAGATTTGCAGTATGTTTCTTTTGCATAGTAATAGCTGCTAGGAATCCTGGAGTTGTATATTTTTATTTATTTATTTAATGTTGCCTTTCAAATTATATCTAAAGCCTATTGTTTGTTAAAAAAAATGACAAAAATTGTAAAATAAGTAATTTCAATGCTTGCTACACCTCATTTTATGTTTCCCCTTTCCCTTTTCCCTGTTATAAATAAAGACAGTATACAAAAGAGCTGACAACAGTATTCTCCAGGTCGGTATAGTTATGACAATACCAAACCAGTCTAGTTTTTTTGTTATTTTAATGGTAAAAACAAATTCTGAAATTAAAAAAAGTGCCATATTCTGAGACAAGTATAACTTTTTGTCTTTCCATCATTGTAGTTGGATGTCGACCATTTTTATTGATACCATTTTAAGGTACATTTGACTTTTTTATTTTTTTTATTTTGTGGGGAAGTGCAGCAACCAAAAAGTGACAATTGTAGTTTTTTTTATTTTCTGCATTTAATACATAGTTTCAATAAGTATAATAGACTGCACTTTTGTAGGCATGTCAATACCTAATATGTTTTTTTTTCTTTTTTTTTAATGGGAAAAAAAATGGGTGACTCATATTTTCTATTTATTTAAGTATTTTACATTTTTAAAAACATATTTTTACTGTATTTTTTTAGTGTCCTCTAAGGGCACTTTACATTCTAATTGTTCAGTCACATATACTATATACTGTGCTACAATGGTATTGCAGTATATAGAAAAATTGCAATACCAAAGCACTGGCAATCAGTAAGCACTATCATAGACTATATAAAGGGAATATAACAACTATTTTAGGGTGAATTTATATAAAGAGAGGACATCAGAACTCATTGTTTTGCAATAGAAATAGAGTGATAAAGCACAAAACAATGAACAAATTCTACAGATAGGATGTATAGGACAGGTACAATACACTTAAAAATTATCAGGTGGTAACGCGCACTGTATTCGTCACTCTGCTGCTTCCCATGTCAGGATGCCAAGCTGCGCTCTCATGCAGATTTTTCACTCTGCTGCATATCCCTGCAATTCCATCTGCCTTAGGTAGGTGTGGTGAGTTCCTGCCGAGATTTAACCCTACATATCCTGAACATTTTATTTTCCCTAACAAAACCTAAAGGAGGGATTTGGTAGGCAGCTCCTCCCTTTAGTCCTTACCTGATCTTGTTCTTGTTCAGTTTCTGTTACATTTCCTGCAAGGTACGTCTAGTGTTGTGTCTCCCGTTTCCTGACCAGGCTTGCTTCCTAGTCAGCTTCAACCTCTCTGCTCCAGACCTCAGCCACGTTTTGTGATTCTGTGCTGCCTGACCTGACCTTGGACTGTCTTGCTACTCTCTGCGTATGCCCTCTGTGCCTCGTACACCTGCCTTGATGCATCAGCTGCTGCAGTCCCAGGTACTCACATCTACCTTTAGCCCCGTCTGTCCTTACCATCAAAGGGTCTAGTGAAAACCTGGTAGTAGTGTTGGGTGAACCCACAGATATCTGCGATCGGCGGGTCCAACTGGGTTTTAAAAAAAATCCAGTTCTGGCCCGGAATTGATCCCGGATATTTGCCAGGATGCCGATCCCGACATAAGTCAATGGGGGCCAGAATTTGGTGCAGGGAAATGGTGGAAGAAGGGATAGGGGGGTTAGAGCAAGCACGTTATGCTTACCAGTCTCCTGCATAGCTGTAATGCTACTTTCATGGCGGCTCATTAACCTCATGCATATGAATTGCTTCCCTTGCTCACCGACAGTCCCGGCATCCCTGATTGGCTGCAGTCAGACACGCCCCCACCTTGTGTGACAGCTTGTCTGACTGCAGCCAATCACAGAGGCTGTGTGCATGTCTATAGTGTAAAAACAAATAAATAAATAAATTGGCGTGGGGTCCCCCCATGTTATGATACCCAGCACAGATAAAGCATATGGCTACAGGCTGCAGTCCTCAGCCGTGTACTTATCTTGGCTGTGTATCCCATTGAAACATGGTTATTGGCCCCCTAGCCTAAAAATAGCACCCTACAACTGCCCAGGATTGTCGCATTTATTAGATGCAACAATCCTGGAACTTTACCTGGCTTATCCTGATTGCCCTTGTGCGGTGGCAATCACGGTAATAAAAGGTTAATGACAGCTCAAAGCTGCCAAAAAGCCCTAGATTAGTAATGGGAGGCTTCTATGAGACCCCAATACTAAAATGTAAGTGAAAAAATAAAACACAGAAAAAATCCTTTATCTAATATATAAAGCTGAGTCGGAAAGAGGCAGACAGGGAAAGGGACAGACAGGGAAATGGACAGACTGGGAAAGGGACAGACACATGCAAAGAGACAGTGAAAAGAAGGAGACAGATGGGAAAAGAGACAGACACAGAGATAAAGAGAGACAGCAAGGTACAGAGATAGAGAGAGACAGACACTTACAGACAGAAACAGAGATATAGACAGACAGAGAGACTAATACAAAGACAGACAGAGAGATGGACACAGACAGACAGAGATAGATAAAGACAGAGACAGACATGGATAGAGACAGACACAGAGATTGAGACAGAGAGACTGATACAAAGACAAACAGAGAGATAGATAGACACAGACAGACTGTTACGAACCAGCGCCGCCATAGCCGCAAGCAGCCTGCTGCGGTTCCTGTTGCGCCCAGGCGCCGGCTGCCGTTCTTGGCCGTGCCTCGGGTTGTCCAGTTGGCTGTTCCTTCCACCACGTCTAAGTGTGGAGAGGCGGCTAGTGCGCATGCGTGCGCCGATTTACCCCAGCCAGAGTTTAAGTCCGGTGTTTTGCCTAGTGAGCATGCTCAGCCTGATTGTGTTATGTCTGAGACTAAGTCCTCAGTTCAGGCTACTGAGCATGCTCCCACAATTAACCCTAACAGCCTCTTTGCACAGGTACTTGGACTTCGTGCTGTGTCTAAGTGCTTGGATGTGCCTACTGAGCATGCTCAAACTGATAGTCTGCTTTCTGAGCCTGTTGCTCAGGCTACTGGGCATGCTCAGGCACTTAGTGCAGCAGAGGCTAGGTCCGGTAAGGACCTCACTGAGCATGTCCGTGAGGTGGCAGGCCCTGATAGGGCAGAGGGTGTCAGGTGTCCAGATGACGTGGCAACTCCGGACTGGCTCGCAGAGGCCCGCCCCTATGATCTGGCACCTCAGTATTGGTCGTCAGACGATGACTGGTGAAGTGTTTGGGGCGTGGCTGCCATGTGGTCATCAATGACGTGGCGGTTCCGGATAGGTCGCATGTGACGTCACTGATGACATGGCACTCTGCTATTGGACCTTGGTGGTTCCACCCTGGGTTTGGGGCGGACCCAGGTTATAAAAGGGGCTGGAGACAACATGAAGGTGCGCAGTCTTCACTTTTGCTCAGTCAGAGCACACCTCCATGTTAGAGCCTCATTGCGGCATAAGCCTATGTTGGGAAGTGGTAGGTAGGGTTAGGCGAACGGTGCCTGTCAAGCCAAGATTCGTGGCTTGGCACATCAGGGTCAGGCACCGTGCTTCCCTCCTGCCGTTCCAGTCTTGCTATAGCAGCCCAGTGGCGTTAACTGGGCTGCGGCTGCTGTGCTTCCTGTCCGATTGTGCCCCCTACGCACACGGACAACGCACCTGCTGCGCCACCTGTCCGATTGTGCCTCCTACGCACACGGACAACGCACCTGCTGCGCCACCTGTCCGATTGTGCCCCCTACGCACACGGACAACGCACCTGCTGCGCCACCTGTCCGGTTGTGCCCCCTACGCGCATGGACAGCGTACCCCAGGACCCCTGTGGAGTTAACAGGGTGTTCCTTATCCTCCTCGGCTTCCCAGTCAACGCTACTGGTGTACCCATCTGGCCTGACGTGTCCTACACACACGTGGCCAGTCGAGAGGTGGCCAGAAACGCTAATCGGAGGACCGCTCGGCCTGACGTGTCCTACACACGTGGCTGACAGGGCGCTTTCGTGGCGGTCTTCCGGTCAACGCTACCTGGTTACCACCCGGCCTGACGTGTTTCCTGCACACGTAGTTGGGGTAGCGCTAGGTGCACCAAAACGCTAATCGGGTTGTCGTCCGGTCTGACGTGTCCCAACACACGTGACCGGTTCCCAGAGTTCCTGGGTTATCTCAGAGCCATCCAGCTCTATAGTCTCCGCCTAACCCTCAGGTGCCAGCAGCTCCTTTGTCATCTGGAGCACGGTGGGCCCCGACTGGCGATTAGGATATATACCCCCTGGTCCTAATCTGCCGGTCCCCCCGTAACACAGAAAGACATAGATACAGACAGAGACAGACATGGATAGAGACAGAGAGACAGACACACAGAGACAGACGGGGAAAAAGACAGAGACTGACACTCATTAACAGATACAGAGACAGACAGACTTTCTCCCCCAGCTGTCTCCGCACGGAGGTCTTTACATCCTTACAGCTATCCTACATATTTACCAGGCTGGTTAATCCAGTGTAGGTCAAGGTGAGCATTCTTGCCATGTTCTTCATACCCTACGGTCACCCACGTTACTTCCTTATTCTATATCAACTGGGCAATAGTAGTAAAAAAATAACCAACAGGTTCTGTGAACCTTGATGCATGATCTTCTCCAGGTTTAAACTGTATGCACTTTTTATGTACCTTTGCCTCTATGGTTCTGTCAGTATCTATGTTAACTGATGCACAATTCTAGCCTTGTTTACCTTGATAATACAGCTATCTATTACAATTGATTGATTTCCTTTTCTTTGTTTTGTTTTCATTTTTGTATATAATGTATTTAGCCTGTCCGACCTGATGAAGGCTTGCTAGCCGAAACGTCGACACCTGGCGGACAATTGTACAGCACCGTTTTTTCATGTCTTGCACTAACAAAATAAAAGAAAAAGGATTTTGACATCCAATTACTGTCTCCTATTTGGTTTTTGGGAATTAATAGTGTGCCGGAATTAACCTTTGATTGACTGTCCTATTTCTCCTGAGCACCTATGGGAGGTGATGCGAGGTCATTCCTTCCTCATTTACAGAGACAGACAGAGACTGGGAGAGAGACAGAGAGACAGTTACAGCTAGTTGTAAATAAAATACAAAAAAAACCCCTTTTTCAGCCCTTTATTAACCCTCAATTCACAAGAGATCCCACGAAGATTCTGCTGTGGACTTCAGGCAGAGAATGACTGAGCCGCAGGGATGAGCTGTAATGTCACTCAGTTTGTTTGTGGTCATTGCTGGAGGTTCGTACAGTCCTCCACCTATGACCGTGACTGCAGGTAAGCTGCCCACACCAAAATGGCATTAAAACCATTGTTGTTCATTTTGTTGCCAAGATATGCACATTTGATGATGAAATTTATACACCATATTGCTGCATGAAATCTGCATCTGCTGGCATAAAACGCAGCAAAACCGCATGTGTTATGATGTGATTTTAACGTATTTTTTTTAACTGGAGATGCAGATTTGGTGTAGTAATATGCTGTATAAGTTTCAGCAGCAAATCTGCATCTATTAGCAAAAAAATGAGCAAAAACAGTTTTGACGCTGTTTCAGAGCAGTTTTCTGCCTGGAGCTGCAATTTGGTGCTGAAATCTGGAGAAGACATTTAAGCACCAAATTTGCATCTTCTGGCAGAAAATTGTATTTATTTTACCTGAGGTCACTGAGTTTAATGAGGTCATCTGAGGTCAGTTTAACTACGGTCAAAGCTGGGGTTCTTTGGGAACTTCCAGCCATAAATGCAGATAAATGGAGTGATATCACCGCTCATCGCTTCAGCTCAGTGTCTGCCAGAAGTCCACAGCATGCGGGCATGTTTTGTGCCCATGTGCTATGCCTTCAGTAATGTAGCAGAGCTGGAATTGTCATGTGATCTTGTATAGATTACATCAGAACTGGGTGTTTTCAGGGTTAATAAAGGGGGAAATAATCTTTTCTGTGTTTTGTGTTTTATTTCTTTTCACTTATTGCCACCTCACCAGGGTACTCAGGAAGAGCTGGGTAAAATTACAGGATTGTTGCATTTAATGGATATGACAATCCTGGGCAGCTGTAGGTTGCAACTTTTAGGCTGGGAGGCAAATAACCCTGGGTCCTCCCCAGACCTAAGAATACCAGCTCCAGCTGTCAGTTTTATGGCTGGGTATCAAAATTGGGGGGACTGAATGCCAATTTTCAAAAATTATTTACTTAAATAATTTAAAAAAAGCCCATGTGGTTCCACCTATTTTGATACACAGCCAAGATAAGTGCATAGCTGGGGACTGCAGCATGTAGCCGTATTCTTTATCTGTGCTGAGTATCATAATATGGGGGGACCCTACTCCAGTTTTTTTATTTATTTATTTTTATACCAATATACAGTGCCTTGCGAAAGTATTCAGCCCCCTTGAATTTTTCAACCTTTTCCCACATTTCAGGCTTCAAACATAAAGATAAAAAAAAAAAAATATGGTGAAGAATCAACAACAGGTGGGACACAATTGTGAAGTTGGATGAAATGTATTATTCATTTTAAACTATTTAAAAAATAATAAACTGAAATTAGGTGCGTGCAATATTATTCGGACCCTTTAAGTTAATACTTTGTAGCAGCACCTTTTGCTGCAATAACAGCTGCAAGTCGCATGGGGTATGCCTCTATCAGTTTTGCAAATTGAGAGACTGAAATTCTTGCCCATTCTTCCTTTGCAAATAGCTCGAGCTGATGAGGTTGGATGGAGAGCATTTGTGAACAGCACTTTTCAGCTCTTTCCACAGATTCTCGATTGGATTTGGGTCTGGAATTTGACTTGACCTTTCTAACACCTGATTACATTTATTTGTGAACCATTCCATTGTAGATTTTGCTTTATGTTTGGGATCTTTGTCTTGTTGAAAGACAAATCTCTGTCCCAGTCTCAGGTTTTTTGCAGACTCCAACAGCTTTTCTTCAAGAATGGTCCTGTATTTGGCTCCATCCATCTTCCCATCAATTTAAACCGTCTTCCCTGTCCCTGCTGAAGAAAAGCAGGCCCAAACCATGATGCTGCCACCACCATGTTCGACAGTGGGGATGATGTGTTCAGCGTGGTGAGCGGTATTGCTTTTACGCCAAACATATTGTTTGGCATTGTGCCCAAAAAGTTCGATTTTGGTTTCATCTGACCAGAGCACCTTCTTCCACATGTTTGGTGTGTCTCTCCGGTGGCTTGTGGCAAACTTTAAACAACACTTTTTATGGATATCTTTGAGAAATGACTTTCTTCTTGCCACTCTTCTATAAAGGCTAGATTTGTGCAGTGTGCGACTGATTGTTGTCCTATAGACAGACTCTCCCACCTCAGCTGTAGATCTCTGCAAAGCATCCAGAGTGACCTCTTGGCTGCATCTCTGATTAGTCTTCACCTTGTTTGAGATGAAGTTTTTGAGGGACCGTCGTGTCTTGGTAGATTTGCAGTGGTATGGTACTCCTTCCATTTCAATATGATCACTTGCACAGTGCTTCTTGGGATGTTTAAAGTTTTGGAAATCTTTTTGTAAGCAAATCTGGCTTTAAACTTCTCCACAACAGTATCACGGACTTGCCTGTTGTGTTCCTTGGTCTTCATAATGCTCTCTGTGCTTTAAACAGAACACTGAGACTATCACAGAGCAGGTGCATTTATACGGAGACTTGATTACACACAGGTGTAGAGTTGAACGCGGTTCGAGTGATTTTGGGGGGTGTTCTAGATCAAACTAGAACTCGAGCTTTTTGCTAAACGTTCATTAGCTCGAGTTACGTTCGAGAACGGTTCTATCAGCAAAAAGCCTAGCTAATTACTAGCTAGCTTTCCACTGTAATAGTGTGGGTCACTCTGTGACTCACACTATTATCAAATTTCAGCGTATAGTGTGCGGGGGCTGCGCGTTCAGATCACTGCTGCTGGGATAATGGCGATCGCCTTTTTTTTTTTTCTGGGGCGGGCAAGCATGTCAGCCAATCCCAGACACACACACGGCTAAGTGTACTTTTTGCAAGAGAAGCAAGGGCATGTGTCATAGGCTGTCCATGTCACATGTCCTTGCATTATAAAAATGGACATTTTCCTCCAGCACGCCATTACCTGCCTTTTGCGTCTGGGTGACAGTCACTGCTCACGCAGCTCCTGTCGCCAATCCTGCTGTGTACGCTATACACACAGCATTCTACAGATTAGGGACAGAAGTTTATTTCAGCCCTTTTAAGGGCTAATTACAGCTGGCTCAGAGCCATAGGTGACAGTCAGGTCCGTGGAAACGCTTTTTAAAGCTTCAGATAACAGCGTCTGTGTAGCTAAGCTCAGGGAATTCCTTGCTGCATTTCACCATTAGGAGGGATAGAAAGTGAGGCTTCCTTTCCTCTACACTAACTCATAACCCGGCCACTGTACCTTTCTGCCCTTTTTTGCAAAGCAATTTTAATTGCAGAGTGCTGCCAGTAAGTGCCATCGAAAGAGTGGCTGCTGTCCTCCATTATTGTGCCACTTGTGCCAAGCAAGTCCCACCACCTCTGCATTCTCCCCTCCTGCACATTTTTGCAAAGCCATTTTAATTTAAAAGAGTGCTGCCAGTTAATGGCATCCAAAAAGTGGCTGTTGGACTCCATTAGTGTCCCACTGGTGCCAAGCAATTTCCAGCACCTCTGCATTGCACCCTCAAGCTCATTTTTACTAAGCTATTATAATAGCAAACACTGAGGAAACTTAGTGGCATCTTAAAAGTGGCTGTTGGACTCCATTAGTGTCCCACTGGTGACAAGCAATTTCCAGCACCTCTGCATTGCACCCTCAAGCTCATTTTTACTAAGCCATTATAATAGCAAACACTGAGGAAACTTAGTGGCATCCTAAATGTGTCTGTTGGACTTCATTAGTGTCCCACTGGTGCCAAGCAATTTCCAGCACCTCTGCATTGCACCCTCAAGCTCATTTTTACTAAGCCATTATAATAGCAAACACTGAGGAAACTTAGTGGCATCCTAAAAGTGGCTGTTGGACTCCATTAGCGTCCCACTGCAGCCAAGCAATTTCCAGCACCTCTGCATTGCACCCTCAAGCTCATTTTTACTGAGCTATTATAATAGCAAACACTGAGGAAACTTAGTGGCATCCTAAAAGTGGCTGTTGGACTCCATTAGTATCCCACTGGTGCAAAGCAATTTCCAGCACCTCTGCATTGCACCCTGAAGCTCATTTTTACTAAGCTATTATAATAGCAAACACTGAGGAAACTTAGTGGCATCCTAAAAGTGGCTGTTAGACTTCATTGGTGTCCCACTGGTGCCAAGCAAGTTCCAGCACCTCTGCATTGCACCCTCAAGATCATTTTTACTACGTTATTATAATAGCAAACACTGAGGAAACTTAGTGGCATCCTAAAAGTGGCTGTTGAACTCCATTAGTGTCCCACTGGTGAAAAGCAATTTCCAGCACCTCTGCATTGCACCCTCAAGCTCATTTTTACTAAGCCATTATAATAGCAAACACTGAGGAAACTTAGTGGCATCCTAAAAGTGGCTGTTGGACTTCATTGGATTCCCACTGGTGCCAAGCAATTTCCAGCACCTCTGCATTGCACCCTCAAGCTCATTTTTACTAAGCCATTATAATACCAAACACTGAGGAAACTTTGTGGCATCCTAAAAGTGGCTGTTGGACTCCATTAGTGTCCCACTGGTGAAAAGCAATTTCCAGCACCTCTGCATTGCACCCTCAAGCTCATTTTTACTAAGCCATTATAATAGAAAACACTGAGGAAACTTAGTGGCATCCTAAAAGTGGCTGTTGGACTTCATTGGTGTCCCACTGGTGCCAAGCAATTTCCAGCACCTCTGCATTGCACCCTCAAGCTCATTTTTACTAAGCCATTATAATACCAAACACTGAGGAAACTTAGTGGCATCCTAAAAGTGACTGTTGGACTTCATTGGTGTCCCACTGCTGCCAAGAATTTTCCAGCACCTCTGCATTGCACCCTCAAGCTCATTTTTACTAAGCCATTATAATAGCAAACACTGAGGAAACTTAGTGGCATCCAAAAAGTGGCTGTTCGACTTCATTAGTGTCCCACTGGTGCCAAGCAATATCCAGCACCTCTGCATTGCACCCTCAAGCTCATTTTTACTAAGCCATTATAAGAGCAAACACTGAGGAAACTTAGTGGCATCCTAAAAGTGGCTGTTGGACTCTATTAGTGTCCCACTGGTGCCAAGCAATTTCCAGCACCTCTGCATTGCACCCTCAAGCTCATTTTTACTAAGGCATTATAATAGTAAACACTGAGGAAACTTAGTGGCATCCTATAAGTGGCTGTTGAACTCCATTAGTGTCCCACTGGTGAAAAGCAATTTCCAGCACCTCTGCATTGCACCCTCAAGCTCATTTTTACTAAGCCATTATAATAGCAAACACTGAGGAAACTTAGTGGCATCCTAAAAGTGGCTGTTGGACTTCATTGGTGTCCCACTGGTGCCAAGCAATTTCCAGCACCTCTGCATTGCACCCTCAAGCTCATTTTTACTAAGCCATTATAACAGCAAACACTGAGGAAACTTATTGGCATCCTAAAAGTGGCTGTTCGACTTCATTAGTGTCCCACTGGTGCCAAGCAATATCCAGCACCTCTGCATTGCACCCTCAAGCTCATTTTTACTAAGCTATTATAATAGCAAACACTGAGGAAACTTAGTGGCATCCTAAAAGTGGCTGTTGGACTTCATTAGTTTTCCACTGGTGCCAAGCAATTTCAAGCACCTCTGCATTGCACCCTCAAGATCATTTTTACTATGCTATTATAATAGCAAACTGTGCTGCCAGTTTGAGGGCCATAGTTGCATTGTCAGGGATAGTCAGTGTTGTTTCTTCTGCTGTCAATAAAGCTAGACCACCTCTGCAATCTACACCACCTTTCAATTTTTACTACCACATTTTAAGTGGACAATCTTGTCGCTATCACAATGAGTGGCAAAATGACAGATGCTGGTGGAAAGGGGAACAGGCGTGTTGGAAAGGGAAAAAAAGTTTTTGTCTGTGGGGAAGGTGGCAAAGCTACATTAACATCTGCTGAAGATAGGCCATCTTCCAGCAAAAGTAAGATGTCTACTACTTTCCGTGGACAATCCAATGTGCTCCCTTTTTTACGGACCCGAACAACTGTAAGAAAGTTAGATGATGCACAAAAAAGAACATGCTTTTATGGATCTCAAGTGCTCCAACAAGTGCCCTCTCCTCCACCCCAACTACCGCATCCAAAAAAACTCAGTCCTCTGAGTTGTCATCCCAATCACACTTGCTTTCTCCCAGCTATCAAGTCTGCATCCGCCTTGCACAGTATGGTGGAACAGAGATGGCTGAGTCTGCAGAGCTGTTCAGTCACACTATAGACTTGGAATCAGAGGTATGCTCCCAAGCTACAGTGAGTACAGACCAGGAAATGGTCTGCAGTGATGCCCAGAACCTTTGTGACTCAGATTCAGGCCGTGATGACCAATTTCTGAGCATAATGTTGACCCTTATTCACAAACTGTAACACCTGTTGTTAGAGACAATGAGGAACATACTGATGACGATGAGACGCAGATACCAGATTGGGATGACAGCTTAAATATTAGGTCAGGGCAGGAAGAGGCTAGGTCAGAGGGTTAGGGGAGTGCAAACACAACGCTTGATGAGGAAGTTCTAGATCCCACCTACTGTCAACCCACAGTCAGGCACTCGAGGAGGTCAACAGAGGCGGTGGAGGAGGATGCAACTGACGATGAAGTTACCTTGAGCCTTCCTGGACAGAGTCGGAGTACTGGTAGCACGTCTACAACTGCATCCTCAGCCACCACTCCACCTCTGAGCACTAGTCGGGGTGGCTCAGCAGGTCGAATGTCCTCTAAGCCTTGCCTAGCCTGGTCCTTTTTTGACCTTGCAAAGCATCGCCCAAATCATGTGATCTGTAAAATTTGTTGGGAATCTATTAGTAGAGGCAAAATCCTCAGCAGTTTGACAACTTCTTCCATGAATCGTCACATGAATAAATATCATACAGTTAGGTCCAGAAATATTTGGACAGTGACACAATTTTCGCGAGTTGGGCTCTGCATGCCACCACATTGGATTTGAAATGAAACCTCTACAACAGAATTCAAGTGCAGATTGTAACGTTTAATTTGAAGGTTTGAACAAAAATATCTGATAGAAATTGTAGGAATTGTACACATTTCTTTACAAACACTCCACATTTTAGGAGGTCAAAAGTAATTGGACAAATAAACCAAACCCAAACAAAATATTTTTATTTTCAATATTTTGTTGCGAATCCTTTGGAGGCAATCATTGCCTTAAGTCTGGAACCCATGGACATCACCAAACGCTGGGTTTCCTCCTTCTTAATGCTTTGCCAGGCCTTTACAGCCGCAGCCTTCAGGTCTTGCTTGTTTGTGGGTCTTTCCGTCTTAAGTCTGGATTTGAGCAAGTGAAATGCATGCTCAATTGGGTTAAGATCTGGTGATTGACTTGGCCATTGCAGAATGTTCCACTTTTTTGCACTCATGAACTCCTGGGTAGCTTTGGCTGTATGCTTGGGGTCATTGTCCATCTGTACTATGAAGCGCCGTCCGATCAACTTTGCGGCATTTGGCTGAATCTGGGTTGAAAGTATATCCCGGTACACTTCAGAATTCATCCGGCTACTCTTGTCTGCTGTTATGTCATCAATAAACACAAGTGACCCAGTGCCATTGAAAGCCATGCATGCCCATGCCATCACGTTGCCTCCACCATGTTTTACAGAGGATGTGGTGTGCCTTGGATCATGTGCCGTTCCCTTTCTTCTCCAAACTTTTTTCTTCCCATCATTCTGGTACAGGTTGATCTTTGTCTCATCTGTCCATAGAATACTTTTCCAGAACTGAGCTGGCTTCATGAGGTGTTTTTCAGCAAATTTAACTCTGGCCTGTCTATTTTTGGAATTGATGAATGGTTTGCATCTAGATGTGAACCCTTTGTATTTACTTTCATGGAGTCTTCTCTTTACTGTTGACTTAGAGACAGATACACCTACTTCACTGAGAGTGTTCTGGACTTCAGTTGATGTTGTGAACGGGTTCTTCTTCACCAAAGAAAGTATGTGGCGATCATCCACCACTGTTGTCATCCGTGGACGCCCAGGCCTTTTTGAGTTCCCAAGCTCACCAGTCAATTCCTTTTTTCTCAGAATGTACCCGACTGTTGATTTTGCTACTCCAAGCATGTCTGCTATCTCTCTGATGGATTTTTTCTTTTTTTTCAGCCTCAGGATGTTTTGCTTCACCTCAATTGAGAGTTCCTTAGACCGCATGTTGTCTGGTCACAGCAACAGCTTCCAAATGCAAAACCACACACCTGTAATCAACCCCAGACCTTTTAACTACTTCATTGATTACAGGTTAACGAGGGAGACGCCTTCAGAGTTAATTGCAGCCCTTAGAGTCCCTTGTCCAATTACTTTTGGTCCCTTGAAAAAGAGCAGGCTATGCATTACAGAGCTATGATTCCTAAGCCCTTTCTCCGATTTGGATGTGAAAACTCTCATATTGCAGCTGGAAGTGTGCACTTTCAGCCCATATTATATATATATAATTGTATTTCTGAACATATTTTTGTAAACAGCTAAAATAACAAAACTTGTGTCACTGTCCAAATATTTCTGGACCTAACTGTATGTCCCAGTGGGAAGCTCACCGTGCTGCAATGCGGCCTAGCGGAGCGAACCATTCACCGCCTGCCCCTTCCAGTGCATCCGCGCGCTCTTCATCTTCTAGGACTGTGGGGACAGCTGTCACACCTGGTTTTCCACACACACCTTCCACCACTGTAACCGCAACAGGCAGTTTTTTTCGTAGGTCGTCAGTTGGTTTGGAAGGGGAAACAAGTGTGTGTGTACAGCTCTCTCAGACATCGATAGCACCAACGTTGGATGAAGGCAACATCATGTCTATGCCTGCACTTTCCTCACAAACCTGCATTTTTCCAGGGACACCCTACTCACCACCGTCTACACACAGCAGCCAGATCTCTGTCCCTCACATGTGGACAAATAAAAGGCCATTTCCTGCGACCCATGACAGAGGTAAGAGGTTGACTTTATCCCTCTGTAAGCTCTTGGCTACCGAACTGCTGCCTTTCCGCCTGGTGGACACACAGGATTTTCGAGACCTTATGTCTGTCGCTGTGCCCCAGTACCAGATGCCCAGTCGCCACTACTTCTCTAAGAAAGGTGTGCCTGCAATACACAGCATGTCGCACACAACATCACCGCTTCCTTGAGAAACTCTGTGTGTGAACGGGTGCATTTCACCACCGATACTTGGACCAGTAAGCATTGACTGGGACGTTACATGTCGCTGACTAGGCACTGGGTAACTATGGTGATAGATGGTGAAGGGTCTGCTGCACAAGTCTTGCCGTCCCCACGATTTGTGCGTCAATCCTCTGTCTGTCCAAGTTCCTACACTGCTTCTGCCTCCTTAACCTCGTCTGGGTCCTCCACCTCCGCCCCAAGCCTGCCTGGTCAGGCCACCAGCGTTCTCACTGTGCAGAAGGAATCACACACCCCTTATTACTATGCTGGCAGCAGAGTGCAACGGCATCAGGTGGTCTTGAAATGTCTTGGAAATAAGAGTCACACAGAGGCTGAGTTGTGGGCAGCCCTGGAAACTGAGTTTGGTAAATGGTTGTCTCCACTCAACCTGCAGCCTGGTAAGGCCATGTGCGACAATGCTGCAAACCTGGGTGTGGCCCTTCGCCTGGGCAAGGTGACACACGTGCCTTGTATGGCTCACGTGTTGAATCTTGTTGTCCAGCAATTTTTAGCACACTATCTCTGCCTAGAGGGCCTTCTGAACAGGGCACGAAACCTGTCTGCTCACTTCCGTCGTTCAACCACCGCAGCTGAGCGACTTGCATCACTCCAGAAGTCTTTCGGCCTGCCAGTTCATCGCCTGAAATGTGATGTGCCAACACGCTGGAATTCTACTCTCCACATGTTACAGCGACTGTGGCAGCACCGCTGAGCACTGGTGCAATACGTCATGACGTATAGTCTGGGCCAACGAGATGCAGAGGTGGGGCAGATCACCCTGATGGAGTGGTCTCAGATCAAGGACCTATGCACCCTTCTGCACAGTTTCGACATGGCGACGAATATGTTTATTGCTGACAATGCCATTTTCAGCATGACAATTCCAGTCATTTACATGCTGGAGCACATGCTAAACACTATTCGGAGTCATGGGGTGGGACAACAGAAAGGGGAGGAAGTACAGAAGGATTCATATGCGCAAGGGACAACAACATCACCAAGGTCCAGACGTTCATCATCACCAAGGCGGCAGGCATGGGACCATGGGGGACAGGGATCAACAAGGGCGCATGGTAGGTGAAATGGTGAGGAAGGTG
This sequence comes from Anomaloglossus baeobatrachus, assembly GCF_048569485.1. Classification (NCBI taxonomy): domain Eukaryota; kingdom Metazoa; phylum Chordata; class Amphibia; order Anura; family Aromobatidae; genus Anomaloglossus; species Anomaloglossus baeobatrachus. The sequence goes on from NC_134353.1 coordinate 313,897,671, forward strand.
CAGGAGAACATGAAGAAATGGAGGACGAACTGTCCATGGACATGGAAGACTCAGCAGATGAGGGAGACCTTGGTCAAATTTCAGTTGAAAGAGGTTGGGGGGAGATGTCAGAGGAAGAAAGAACGGTTAGCACCTATATGCCACAAACACAGCGTGGACTTGGTCCACATGGCTGCACAAGACACATGAGCGCCTTCTTGCTGCACTACCTCCAACATGACTCTCGTATTGTCAAAATTAGAAAGGATGATGACTACTGGCTAGCCACACTATTAGATCCCCGGTACAAGTCCAAATTTTGTGACATAATTCCAGCCAAATAAAGGGACGCACATATGCAGGACTAACAGCAGAAGCTGTTACTCGATCTTAGCTCGGCTTTTCCACCAAACAACGGTGCAGGTGCAGGGAGTGATTCTCCCAGTTGTAACTTGACAAACATGGGATGGTCTCGTCATCATCAACAGTCTACCCGTACTAGCAGCACCGTATCTGGTGCTGGTAACAGCAATTTTATTGAATCGTTTCGTAATTTTTTTAGACCATCCTTTGCAAGGCCACCAGAGACAACAAGTCTGACACATAGTCAACGGCTGGAGAGGATGATACTCCAAATGAACATCGAAGCCATGACTGCAAATAGAGCCTTGCTCATTTTGGGCTTCGAATCTTGAAAAATGGCCAGAGCTCTCCACTTACGCCTTGGAGATCTTGTCGTGTCCAGCTGCCAGCTTTGTCTCAGAACGTGTCTTCAGTGCTGCTGGGTGTGTGTTGACAGATAAGCGCACACGTCTGTCCAGTGACAATGTGGACAGACTAACGTTCACCAAAATGAACAAGTCATGAATCCGCAAGGAATTTACTACCCCTGTGTCATCTTGGGGAGAGTAAATGCTTGTGTATTTTGAATGTGCTTGTGCAAATCTAACTGTGGAGTGTATGTCTGGGGCACAAGTGCTGCCACTGAAGGGGTGTCTGTGTGCCCCAATTTTTGGAAAAAAAGGAGACTCCGCTTGGAGTAACCCTTGCTGTGTTTTTAGAAAGGAGCCAACATGAACAGATCTGGGTTCAGCAAAGACTTTGCTACCTACCCCGGTGTCATCCTGGGGATGGTTAAGGATGGCATATTTTTGAATGTCCTTGATGCAAATCTACCTGTGAAGTGTACAACTGGGGCACAAGTGCTGCCACTAAAGGGGTGTCTGTGTGCCCCAATTTTTGGAAAAAAGGGAGACTCCGCTTGGAGTAACCCTTGCTTATAGTGATGAGCGAGTACTAAAAAGCTCAGGTGCTCGAGGCTCGGGCCGAGCATCCCAAGATACTCGTGTACTCGGCCCGAGCACCGAGCCCAATGTTATCCTATGGGAGACCCGAGTATTTTTCTGAAATGACCCCCGGCAGCATGTAGAAACCCTAAAAATGTCACAAAAGTCTCAGAAGAGTGCTCAAATGACATGGCAACAGCATGGGGAAGACCCCTTGAAGCATTTATCTCTCAAAAGTCACAGCTGTGAACCACTTTGTCCAAGTTTTACGCCATTTTTACGGACTCACCAGAAAACCTTCCAAAATGACACCAAAATGAATTTTCATGGCGGAAATGTTAAGGGCACATACCCAATAGTGAGATAGAGCTGGTGTATGTTACTTTTTGAGATTAATACATGAAAGATTTTACGTAAAACATTGTGTGGCACTCCGATGTCCAAAACGCACGTTTTGTGCTTTTTACTAGCGATGTCGGTCATTTTTTTTTTCATTCTATCTCCCGTCAGTCGGTCTCGCTCTGTCGGTCTCTCTCTGTCTTGTCTGTCCCCCCCCTTCAGTTGCTGTGTGAAGCTGACCAGAGCGGCGGTGTATTCTGCAGCTCCTGTCACCTTCATGCAGCACAGCTGGACGCGACGCTGGAGGTCCGTGGATTACGCCGGACATGGAGGGTTTGTCGGGGTTAATAAATTGGTGATGAGGGACTTTGTTATTGTTTTTTATTTCTAATAAAGGATTGTTCGGGTGTGTGTGTTTTTTAACTGTAATTTACAGATTAATCATGGAAGGAATCTCGGGGAGACGCCTGACATAATTAATCTAGGATTTAGTGGCAGCTATGGGCTGCCATTAACTCCTTATTACCCCGATTTGCCAATGCACTAGGGTAAATTGGGAAGAGCCAGGTACAGTCCCAGAACTGTCGCATCTAATGTATGCGGCAATTCTGGGCGGCTGCTGACTGATATTGTTAGGGTGGGGGGCTCCCCATAACGTGGGGCTCCCCATCCTGAGAATACCAGCCTTCAGCTGTATGGCTTTATCTGGCTGGTATTAAAATTGGGGGGACCGCACGCCGTTTTTTTTAATTATTTATTTATTTATTTTACTGCACAGTATAGACACGCCCACTGGCTGCTGTGATTGGGTGCAGTGAGACACCTGTCACTCAGCGTGGGGGCGTGTCTCACTGCAACCAATCATAGGCGCCTGTGGGAGTGGAAAGCAGGGAATATGAGATGGCTGTGTGCAGAGCACAGCGCGCCCGCCGGTATAAAAGCTCGGTCACGTTGTGCAGGCCGGCCAATCACTGCAATTCCACAACTAACAGGGCTGTGGCATTGCAGTGGTCTGCCAGCCAATCCCTGCATGAGGGCTGGCTCTCAAAAGAGCGCCAACATGCAAAGATGAAGACCACGAGTACAGCACGAGTATCGCGAAATTACTCGGTACCCGCCGAGTAGCCTGAGTACAGTGATACTCGTGCGAGTACCGAGTAGTAACAAGCATACTCGCTCATCACTACTTGCTTACAGTGTTTCTAAAAATGATCCAAGATGAACAGATCTGGGTTCAGCAAAGACTTTGCTACCTACCCCGGTGTCATCCTGGGGACGGTTAAGTATGGAGTAGTTTTGAATGTGCTTGATGCAAATCTAACTGTGGAGTGTACGACTGGGGCACAAGTGCTGCCACTGAAGGGGTGTCTGTGTGGCCCAATTTTTGGAAAAAAGGAAGACTCCGCTTGGAGTAACCCTTGCTGTGTTTTTAAAAAGGAACCAAGATGAACAAGTCATGGTTCAGCAAAGACTTTGCTACCTACCCCGGTGTCATCCTGGGGAGGGTTAAGGATGGCGTATTTTTGAATGTGCTTGATGCAAATCTACCTGTGAGGTGTACAACTGGGGCACAAGTGCTGCCACTGAAGGGGTGTCTGTGTGCCCCAATTTTTGAAAAAAAGGGAGACTCCGCTTGGAGTCACCTTGCGGTGTTTTACATGATTTTAGATGGGCGTGCCATGCCTATATCTGTGTCTCGTCCTCTTTTTCCTCGTAACGCTGTTTTGTTTTCGCATGAGAATTTGTTCTTGTCACTTTTCCATGTGTTTGGGTTGTGTTGTGAGTTGTTTGTCACCTTTTGGACACCTTTGAGGGTGTTTTCTAGGTGTTTTTTGTGTTTGTGATTGCCTCCCATTGTTTCCTATGGGTTTCTAGTGGTTTGCCGAACCGGTTCGCCGAACTGAACTCGAATGCGACCTCCGTTCGGCGAACCAAGCTCAAACCGAACCGCGACCGGTTCGCTCATCTCTACACAGGTGGCTTATATTTATCATCATCAGTCATTTAGGACAACATTGGATCATTCAGAGATCCTCAATGAACTGAACTGAACTGGAGTGAGTTTGCTGCATTGAAAGTAAATGGGCCAAATAATATTGCACGCCCCAATTTTCAGTTTATTCTTTTTTACAAAAGTCTAAAATAAGCAATAAACGTCGTTCAACTTCACAATTGTGTCCCACTTTTTGTTGGTTCTTCACCATAACATTAAAATTTTTATCTTTATGTTTGAAGCTTTAAATCTGGGAAAAGGTTGAAAAACTCAAGGGGGCCGAATACTTTTGCAAGGCACTGTACTTAGACAGTAATACACAATGTCACACAGGGTGGGGGCACGGTTTGACTGCAACCAGTCATAGACATCGGGACTGTCAGTGGGTGACGGAAGCAGTCCATATGTATGAAAGACAATGGGAAGCCCTGGAAGTAGTATGAGCGGCCCCATAAGCTATGTCTGCTTTTCTTGTATTTTCTATATTTCTCATATATTTTTTTTTAATTACCCAAGTTGCTGGATTCCGGATCATTACCTAGAGTTCCCTGAGAATTATAGGCCCGGGGGCGGCTCTTGGGTACTTTTGAACCCATGCAGATCCGGACTTTTAAGTCCAGGTACGCCCATCACTTTACAAGAAGGAAAAAGAGAGGGGATTCAGCTCATCCATTCCAAGTCCATTAATAGTGGTCAGTGCACAGGCAAACAACAGGCCGGCTCTTGAGTAGTGGTTCCAATAGAATTCAAGAAAGGGGTTGTCCAGCACCATGCGATTTGACTTTTTAATCCACGTCAGACTTCTTCATTTCATAAGAGATAACTTTTATTGTGCATATTTAAAATCATGTTTAAAACCACATGTCTTGTCTTACACATTTCAAGCTCCTAAGAGCTCTTACTCATAGCATAGCATGGTGCTGGACAACCCGTTTCTTGAATTCTGTTGTAACGCCCATCACTGCCTGATAGCCACTAACTTATGCCCCTCCAGAGTAAGACCATCCCATGTTGCAGTGGGTCCCCACCCACCAGCGTTATACTCATAGTTAACAAACTGAGGTTACTGTAACATTATTAAGGCTGTGTGTCTGTATTAAATATCTTGTAAGGGGTTGGCTACAGTCCTAGGAGACTAAGGAGACTGTTATACACGACTCTTCAGAACAATCGGAGAGCTTGCAAGTCGCGGGAGTTTGATCCACCATAAATCATTTTTTTTTTACATTTTACCATGGATGGTAATTTCAAATTTCAAAATATATTAGTGTGAAAAGAACAAAAGTGTAGAAATGTCATGTAATGTATCATGTGTGGACGAAATGTCAAACTGAACAAATAGATGCAAAAATAAAGACTGAGTCTAGTGAAACACAGTAATGAGCAACAACAGATGTGCAGTAGCATAAACTGGAACTTGAAGAAGTGAGAAAGTGTTCACAGGAATTAGGTGAATTCCCTTGTAAACAAACTTTACCTAATCTCAGAGCTAAGTCCAAAAATATAAAAAAAAAACGTGAAGCTAAGTCCGCTGCAAAAACACCAACATAATAATCCTTCAAGAGAAACAAGAATGTCGCATTAAGTCCCTTTTATTAGGCTGTTTTATCGAACCTACTGATAGAAGTAGCCAAAATAAAAATAGCAAACCTAATATAGATCCAAATTTGTAAACGTAGATCACTATCAACTCTGAAAAAACTAGTAGAAAGATAATAATATGAGCACAATTAAATAACCTCCAAAGAAGATTACAAGAGAGAGGGAAAAGAAACATCCTATTGAGGCCAAGAGGTGAATTCATGTGTAATTTGATGATCCATCTGCACTAAATTTGTTTGAGTTTGCATCACAGGTTCCCTTTTATGGCTCCAAGAGAATGTTATTAATAATTCGGAACCTCTGATGCTGCCATGTTCCAGAATGATGTTCCCCAAAATATTTGAGAATAGGTTTAGGCTTTTAAATAAAGTCATTATCATCCTGCTTCCCTTCTTTTCTTTATCTAGTAGATCAAACATGCAATTTTCTCTTGAGATGGGTATCACGACAGGCATTAGAATCCATTGTAAGTTTGTAGGACAAATGCATATGAATTTTGGCAAGTAACTTGGTCAGTGGTAGACACCGACAGAGGAGGACCATAGCACTAGAACAGTATTCAGGCCCTTTGCAGTCCAATAATGTTTCTTTGACAAAAGCTGCTTTAAAGATGGAAGTCGGACCCCCTACCTCTTAGATACTTGTGCGGCTGCACAGGCTGCATAAATGATATGTTCGCCTCCATGGCGTAACTTGAAGCTCATGCAAAAGATCCAACAGGACCCCTAATTATTGCAAGTCTTTAATATTATTTTTTTTTTATAAGCCAAAGGAACCTTTTGAGCCCCTTAGGCTCCAGGGTCTGGGTGAGATTACATCCCCTATTGTAGTTATGCCTTTAAACTTGTAATATCAGAATATTTTCATCTAAATACTGCAGGGTTTGCCATAAGTATGGATACACCCTGATAAAATGGAAGTGGTTGCTGATATCACCTTTCCGTTTGTGGCATATAAGTACATGGGGGGGGGGCAAACATTTGAGGCCAGGTGACGCCCATGGCAGCCATCTACAAAGCTGCCATTTTGAATTCAACTTTATTTTTTTCAATGGGAAGGGGGTCACACATCAAACACATAGAGAATTGCACTCTTGACACACCGAGCGCAATACCGCAGATCCAGGATCCAGGATATGGGACACCTGAAGCAATAGATATAGGAGGCCTGTGGTAGCATTTCTTCTGTGGTATTGCTCTCGGTGTTTCAAGAGTGGGAGAAGAGAATTGTGTTGACAATTCAATACAATGGGAAGCACTTTAAGCACATCCTTTAGTGGGTTACTGTCCTTCTTCCATGTCACAAACGTGTCAATAACTCAATAATGAGTAAAATTATGTTAATATGAGCACACCATTGATTTTCTTGTGCAATTCTCTATGTGATTTATGTGTCACATGACCCCCTTCCCATTGAAAAAAAGTAAAGTTGAATATAAAATGGCGGCTTTTTGGTAAGGTGAATTTATTCTTGTTCAAATGTTAGATATATTGTAATGATTCTGAAAACTGCAATAAAATTTGTGTTTAAAAAAAAAAAAAAATGGCGGCTTTGCAGATGGCCGCTATGAGCATCACCCGGCCTCAAATGTTTGGCGCCTCCCATGTACTAATATGCCACAATTAGTAAGGTGATATTAGCAACCACTTCCATTTTATGAGGGTATATCCATACTTATGGCCCACCCTGTACACAGTGTTTAGTGGAGGTATGAATGAGTGCAGTGTCTGATTTGGCTTGCATAGAAAATTGACTTCTACATCGAGAATTGCTAATTTTGGTTTAGGTTGGATTGAGAGATGAAAGTTATGATTTTAACAGTTACATTTTTACCAAAATGTGAAAACTACTGGGTAAAAGCACAAACATGTCATTGTCATTGGGAATAGACAGATATACATTAATCTAATTAATTTAAGGTGTTAAACATCATCTCAAATGTAATTTTTCAATTGTTAGAAAATATTGATTCAAGAGGAGCTTTTAATAGAGCAGGTAATAACTTTAAGCCATGGCTTGTACATATTAATTGGCAAATCCTGTTCCTACTCGATAAAGTAAGTTAGTTTTACCAACAGGAAGGATGTTTTCAGTTTGAAAGGCAATAGTAACTTTTATAAAGGTTTTACTTCTTTACATGAAGCAGAAAGAATTCCCTTTTCCTCCTGTAGGAAGTAAAATAAAATTAAAAATACTCTTCTCCTTGAGATACTTTAAAAGAAGAACATTTTGGGAAAGATTATAGATGCATCAACTCACCAAATGTTCTAATAGAGTTATGAAAGCGATAATGTTGTGAACGAATTCCTCTATTCATCTAGATGCCTAACTTTGCTCAGGAAATCTGGCTCTCCAAATTCTTAATATCTAATTTAACAACAGAGTAATGTGAGATCTACTAAATATTATATCAGTCCAAATATTCTAAGAAAATCTTAAAGATGATCTTGTTGACTTATATTTAGTGAAGACTTTATCACTCTATGACAACAGAACATAAAGCAAGTGTTCCACTCAGAAGTTCCAGAGGTCACTGACGATCAGCACTATGTATGGCATTTCTCATGCTTGTGACCTATGGAGTGTTGTTCTCAGGCTGAAGCTCTATAGGAATCTATGAGAAATTACTCTTTGTATTTTGTCGGAACTTCGAGGATTTATTTTAAAGTAATAAATTGGTGAACGAGGATGTGTGGAGGAGTCAAACTTTTTTTTCCTAGTATGTTTGTTTTTTAACTCTATACTTGCCAGGTTAGTAATGGAGGTGTCTGATAGATGCGTATCCATTACTAACTCCTGGGCTTGATGTTAGCTGTCAATTTACAGCTTCTATCAACCCCAAAAGTATTACCCTAATTGCCAATGCACCAGGGCATTTGGGAAGAGTCGGGTAAATTGCCAGAATTGGTGCATCCAATGGATGTGCCATTTCTGGGTTGGCTACGGGATACCATTTTTAGGTTGCTGAGGGACCAATAACCATGGGATCCCACAGATGTTTTTTTAAATTCTGTTTTTAAGTCAGAGCACTTATATGGATATGGATACTCGGTGTCCAGTGCGAACTTTGAACTTTACCGTTCGGTTTCGCTCATCTGTATTGAACAGCAATTTTTAATTAAACACAGATTATCAATTGGATTGAGGTCTGGGATTTGACCAGGCCACTCCAATACATTTATACATTTTTCCTAAAACCACTCTAGTGTTGCTTTAGCAGTACGCTTTGGGTCATTGTCTCCTTGGAAGGTGAACTTCCATCGCAGTCTCAAATCACTGAAAGACTGAATCAGGTTTTGCTCAGGAATATCCCTGTATTTTGCACAAACCATCTTCCACTCAACTAAGACCATTTTTCCTGTCCCTGGTGCTGAAAAACATCTCCACAGCATTGGAGCCAGATGTGTTTTTTACCTTGGAGGTCAAAAAGTTTAATTTTTGTCTCATCTGATCACAGCATCTTTCTCCATACATTTGGGAAGTCTCCCACATGACTTTTGACAAAGCCTTCCAATTTTTGTCTCTAAGTAATGGCTTTTTTCTGTCCACTATTCCATAAAGGCAAGCTCTATGGAAAGTATGGCTTACTCTGGCCATATGGAAAGATATTCCAGTCACTGCTTGGGGACGCTGCAGCTCCTTCAGGGTTACCTTTGATCTCTGTGATGTCTCTCTGATTCATGCCCTCCTTGCCAAGTCTGAGAATTTGGTTGGCAGGAGTCTCTTGACAGGTTTTTTGTGGTGCTATGTTCTTTTCATTTGATGATAATGGATTTGTTGGTGCTCTGGTGGTTCATCAGAGATTGGGATATTTTTTTAGAACAGAACCCTGACTTGTACTTTTCAAAAACTTTGTCTCTCATTTCTTCATAGATATCCTTGGTTTTCACAGTGTTTGGCTAGTGGTGCCTCTTGCTTAATGGGTTTGCAGCCTCTGTAGCCTTTCAGAAAATGTGTGTGTATAATGACAGACCATATGACACTTAGATTGCACACAGATGAACTTCATTTTACTAAACATGTGACTTATGAAGGTAATTGCTTGTTCAGGAATTTTTAGGGGCATCATAGCAAAGGAATTGTTTTTTCATTTTATCCCATAAATTACATTTTTACTTACATTTTCTCACTTCACTTCCCCAGCTTAGACTTTTTAGTGCTGACGAATCACACACAAATCATATTAGAAAAATATTTAAAGATAGGTTGTAATGTAACAAAATAGTTAAAAGGCTAAAGAGGTGAATACTTTCATAATAATAAATAATAATAATAAAAATAATAATCATAATAATAAGGGACTGTAAACATAACCAAGTGAATGCTTCAAGTTAAGTACCATTTTTTCATATCTACAAATACTAATTTCCATAGGTTTATCAGTGTAAACTGGTAGCAAGGAAGCTGTCTATGAGACACCTTTAAACCTGTCTTTATCTCTTAGGCATCTATCTAAATGAACAGCCAGTGACATAGCTTCCTTCAGAGACTGCGGATAGGAACTGTATACTGTCATATTCCTAATCTGACCAAGCAAACACAATTTGCCCAAAGGGCATCTAGAGGTACCCTAACTAAAGATCTATAAAATTTAACTTTTATGATATCAAATCAAAAGGCCGGATTAAAACTAGCATGCAGAGTTATTTGTAGGACATATATCCAGTATGTAATGGTGCCTGGTCCGCAGCCAGACACCTAATTTAGAGAGTGGATCAGGTCACCCTGCATGTTAGATTTAATCCTTTTATCTTTTGATTTGATATAATAAAAGTTAAATTTTATAGATCTTTAGTTAGGGTAGCTCTAGTTGCTCTTTTGGGCAAATTGTGTTTGATTAATTAACCCTACTCTGATCAGGGTTATAAATTGAGGTTTATGTATTTAATCTGACCAGACAGTCCTTGACAGAACTGACGTCGGAGAGCAGTCATTCCAGAAGGGCTCTACTGGCCAACATCTAAGTTGTGAGCAGTAGTCCTCAACTCTACTGCCTCCCTGAACCAGTTTGCGGATCTTTGATTCAGCTACTGTGACTTTTCCAGAGTCATCATAAATGATGCCAAGAGCTGAGTAAAGCACTTCAACAGAATAACAAAATAGAGAATCCTTCGGCAACAAAAATACCCAAGCCTGTGGATCCCCATGGATCAAAGACAATACAATGCCCACCCATTGACAACTGGCCATGCTGTAGCTCAGCAATAAAGAATACTGACCATGCAGAAAAAGGTCACCAGAACAAGTCTCAAGGCATGACACATACAGTATGTCAAATATTTGTAATGCAACAGAGGAAACACTTTATATCTGAAAGTAAACAATGTTCAAAAAAATGTACAGAAACACAGGCAATATATAATGCATTTTCTATTCTGGTAGTATAAATAAAACGGGAAAAGAGATGAATTCATGACACATCCCTATACCAAGAGTGGGAGAAGCACAAATGGGATGTCTCCAAAACTACATTCCACATAAAGGCAAAAATGTACTATATTTGGAGTAGGTAAAGTTACAAAGTAACAAAAAAGTTATTTTGGCAGGATAGAAACCTAAATTAACAGACAGGGGTAAAACTAGCAGGAAAACATTAGTAAAAAAAAAATAAGAGGGATTTATGTTAAAGATGGTAAGAATTAGAAATACTGTTGGTCCCAAAATTATAGGGATTTATAGTCAGGATCAAACTAGACCTTAGTATGTTACTGAAAATGGTTCCAACCTGACCACAACATAATCAGAAGTTTACAACCCATAGTACTGTAGCTAATCTCCTTGGAGAAAAAATGATGAAAGTTTGCATTGCAGGATGGTGGATAAGCAGCCCCAATCAAGTTCTAAAGAAATTCAAGCTGTCCTGCAAGCTCAGGGTCCATTGGTATCAGTATGATCCCAGGTGACCCAGTTGACCCAATGGACACATGAGACCAAGATAGAACTTTTTGGTAAAGCACATCATTCTACTTTTTACAAAAACGGAATGATGTCTATAAAGCAAAGAACACAATACCTACAGTCAAATATGGTGGAGGTTCAAATATGTTTTGGTGTTGTTTTGCTGCTTCTGGCACTGGGTTCCTTGACTGTGTGCAAGGCATCAAGAATTTTGAAGATTTCCAAAGGATTTTGGGTTGCTATGTAGTGTCTTGTGTCAGAAAGTTGGGCTTGCATCCTAGGGCATAGGTGTTCCAGCAGGACAATGACCCCCAAATATACTTCATGAAGCCCCTAGAAATGAATGGGAAAAAAGCACTGGAGAGTTTTGAAGTGGCCAGGAATGAGTCCAGATCTAAATCCCATTGAACACCTGTGGAGAGATTTTAAAAATGCTGTTGGCAGAAGGCACCCTTCATATATGAGTGATTTGGAGCAGTTTGCAAAAGAAGAGTGGTCCAAAATTCCATTTGAGGGGTGTAAGAAACTTGTTGATGGTTGTAAAAAGAGATTGATTGCAGTAATGTATTCCAAAGGGTTTGCAACCAGGTAGTAAGTTGAGGGTGCCAACAATTTTGTCATGACACATTTTGGAGTTTTGTGTGAAATTATGTATAACTTGTCTTTTTTTCTCTGTATTTTTGTGTTGTTCCAATACACACAAAGGAAATAAACATGTATAACAAAACATGTGTAATTGCAATCAATTTTTTGGAGGAGTACTTCATTTTGTGAAACAATTTCAAGAATACCAAAACTTTCGGCCATGACTGTTTAAGTAAAAATGTTAGTAGTCTAGCTGTGACAATCTGAGGCAAGGAGATTAATTTCTTTAATATAGATTAAATCACCTTCAGAGCTGAGTAAGTCTCTCCACAACACAGTATGTTTAAATGGGGACCTAAGTCATCTTGCATTCATGAATAATAATTTTATTAACATTTTGTAAAAAAGAAAATTCTATTGTATATTGGAAGATCTCAACTGTATGGTTCATGGGGATGAAAAGCATAACAAATGAACAGGTAGGTTTATGTATTAAGTTCTCCAAAAATTCTTCAAACAATTACAATTATTCATTCCATTTGAATAATTTATAGAAAAAGGAGTTTCAGCAAGTTCATAAGAAACTTAAAATCATCTATTGACAGTGGACAACTCAGGATCAATTTTGACTAGTGATGGGCGGACCCGGACTGGATCCACGTTATTAAGCCCACTGCCACTTCACGGCAAACCTCTTGAGTGGGTCCCTATCCTAAACCTTATAGTGCGGCACCGTGCACCAACCACTGCTGCAGCGACAAAGCGCCAGCAGGGCAGGTGACCTCGTGCCTCACAGCACCCATGCTGCAAGGCAAAGCCCCCAAGGCTCCAGGTCGCAGTGCCCCACTGACACGACACCACCACAACAGCAGCCACTACACAGTACCAGCACTCAGTGAGAGGAGCTGCGCACTCACCTCCCACTGGCTCTTATATGTGGACTGGGAGCAAAAAAAGGCTGACCCCTCTTGCAGTCTCCTGCTGATTAAAATCACCTGTGCCAAATGGGGGGAGTGCAGATCCAAGCAAAAAAAGAGGGGGGTTTGCCGTGAAGTGGCAGTGGGCTTAATACAATCTGAACAGACTGGTAACAAAAGAACCTCATGTTCTATTTAATTAATTTTTTGCCTAGCGGCTTTAGATCATTGTATTTTTGTGGGATGTGCGATCCATGTCTTTTTCTTCATGGCATGTTATACAACATTCTATCCCCCTCTTTTTTTGCTTGGATCTGCACTCCCCCCATTTAGCACAGGTGATTTTAATCAGCAGGAGACTGCAAGAGGGGTCAGCCTTTTTTTTGCTCCCAGTCCACATATGGGAGCCAGTTTGAGGTGAGTGCACAGCTCCTCTCACTGAGTGCTGGTACTGTGTAGTGGCCGCTGTTGTGGTGGTGTCATGTCAGTGGGGCACTGCAACCTGGAGCCTTGGGGGCTTTGCCTTGCAGCATGGGTGCTGTGAGGCACCAGGTCGCCTGCCCTGCTGGTGCTTTGTCGCTGCAGCAGTGGTTGGTGCACGGTGCCACACTATAAGGTTTAGGATAGGGACCAACTCAAGAGGTTTGCCGTGAAGTGGCAGTGGGCTTAATACAATCTGATCAGAATGGTAACAAAAGAACCTCATGTTCTATTTAATTAATTTTTTGCCTAGTGGCTTTAGATCATTGTATTTTTGTGGGATGTGCGATCCATGTCTTTTTCTTCACAGCATGTTATACAATGAGAACTTTCCATCACTACTTTCAGAGCTGGTGAGGGCGACTAAAAGGGGGCAATACCAGAAGGTCTTAGTTGAACAATTTGTATAAAATTTCCATCTGAAAATGCTGGCCTCAGGGGTCATCGTTCCTTGGGCAACCAGGGAGGAGAGATTAGGGAGTCAAATACCAGGTCCAACACTATTAAAGGCCTGGGACAGTTTCATCAGATCCTCCCAGTGCCTAGGTCTTTATGCGTGGGGTAGTCTGGGAAGAAGCGAAAAGTTTATGAAGATGGTGAAGGAGCCGAACATGTCAGTGTTTTCTGAGATTCCTCTGTCCCGTAAAACTATTGGTTACTCAAGCTGGATACATGGCATTATCTGTCCCTCTATGCACTGGAGGTGCTGGCGTACCCTGTCTTTAGCATTTTATCACAGTGGAGTTTTAGTCCCAGCGGGGGCATAATAACTGATCAACTGAAAATACTAACAGTCTGACTGTTCTCAAATAAACAAGGCCTGGATTGGCTCTGACTTCTCAACCCCAGCAGATGACAGCAGTGCAATATAAAGCCAAATCAAATGTTCCTTTTTTTCCTGTTATATTCCCATACACCACTTCCCACCCCATAAAGGGTATACAGTTTATGTTTTTTTTCTGGTCCTCCTCCTACACCATCAGAACAGAGTTATCACGTGGCCATCACTCCTAATGTTTTGACTGTTTTCAGTCATAAATTTTGGAGAAAAAAGACTAATGGCACTACTTAACATGCAGTCTGAACAAGTGCATAACTGAACATGATATACAATGACAAAAAAAAAACAGTTGCACTCTAAAATGCTAAAGCATGCAAATCATGAATGTAAGAATATAGACATGCATTACTGCTTAAGGGAATATAAAAAAACTGAAATATTTTGCATACAAAAATGGCAATTTCTATATCTGCCAAGTAGCCATGTCACAGCATATATTATTTACTGGGTGCCTACACTGAACTAAAGCTTCTCTCTGGGTTTGAAAACCTCCATGTGTCCATAGGAATAAGAACCTGCTAATAGAGAAAAATCATCTGTTGCTAATGGGGGAGGGGTACACAGTCAGAAGTCATGACCCCACAATCTAAACAAAAAGACTGATGGCACTCCCTAACATGTAGTCTGAAAAGGTGCATAAGTGAACATGACAAATAATGACAAAAAAGTTGCACTCTGAAATGCTAAAGCATGCAAACCATAAATGCAAGAATATAGATATGCATTACTGCTTAAGAAAATATAGGAAAATGTAGCATACAAAATTGGCCATTTCCATATCTGCCCAGTAGCCACGTCACGGCATATCTAATTTACTGGGTACCCACACTGAATTAAAGCCTCTCTTTGGGTTTGAAAACCTCCACGTTTAATATGAACAACCGCTGAAACACAAGAATAAGGGAAGGAATAGTAAGAAAAATAAAGACAAAAAAGAGGGGATAGATAAGAAAGATAGAGGGAATGTACATAACTGCAATGTTTATATTATATTGTAACATAAATTGATATCATAAGTAAAGCCTTAATGACCGCGAGCAGTAAAATTACATACCGGATACTGCGGGATGCCGGTGGGGATCCACGCACATGTCAGCATATTTGTACAGCTGACATGTGTGCTTTGTGGGCACGAGTGGAATTGCAATCCACCCATACCTGTTAACTCCTCATAAGGCACTGTCAGATTGTGACAGCACCAATTTAATAGCGTTCACGGTAAAGTTTTACACACCGCCCGCCTCCGGAAGTCACATGATGTGATCACGTGGATCCGATGGTTGTCATAGTAGCACAGTGTCATGTTATGACTCCAGTAGCTCACATGATTCAGGTCCTGTAAAAAGCAGCCAAGTACTGAAGGTTACAAGAGATGAGCATTTTTCCCGATCTGAGTGCTGTTGCTCTGATTGGGAGAAATGAATGAGCGATCAGACTGCTGATCCATATAGCCCCCTAGAGGAACTAGTAAAATTAAATAAAAAGTTAAAAAAGTTTTCAAAAATTAAAAAAATAAAAAAACCTAAAAGTTCAAATCACTCTTCTTTCGCCCCATTGAAAATTAAAGGGTTAAAAAAATGAAAAATATACACATATTTGGTATTGTCACGTTCATAAATGCCCAATCTATCAAAATAAAAAATCAGTTAATCTGATCGGTACACACTGTAGCAGCAGAAAAATTCCAAACGTCAAAATTTCATTTTTTGGTCGCCACATATGCACAAGATGTGATAATAGGCAATCAAAACATAGCATCTATGCAAACATGATACCATTTAAATCGTCAGCTCGAGACGCAAAAAATAAGACATCACTGAGACATAAATCCCAAAAAATGCCATGGGTCTCGGTTATGGCACAAAATGTGCGCCACTTTTCTTGGACAAACTTCTGATTTTTTTTTAACCCCTTAGATAAAAGTAAACCTATACATGTGTGGTGTCTACAAACTTGCACCAACCTGAGGCATCACAGCGACACACCAGTTTTACCATATAGTTAATACAGTGAACAAAATATCTCAAAAACAATCATGCAATCGAACTTTTTTTGCAATTTTTCCGCATTTGGATTTTTTTTTACCATTTCCCAATGCACTATATGGTAAAACTTATGACTTCATTTAAAAGTAGAACTCGTCCCAAAAAAACAAGCCCTCACATGGCAAGATAGACTGAAAAATAAAAAAGTTACAGCTTTCAGTAGAAGGAGAGCAAAAAAAAAAATGGAAAACGGAAAATCATCCTGGGGTGCAAGGGTTAATAATACTAGATAATGGTATGACACATGCTATGATAATTAGTGCTGAACAAGCACTAAAAAGCTCAGGTGCTTGGTACTCATAATGAGCAGTTGGATGCTTGGATGGACACGATTTGAGCACCTGAGTATAAAGGAAGTCAATGAGGGACTCAAGCATTCCATTCCTCGGGTGCTGGAATCGCACTTATCAAGTACTGAATACCAGAGCATGGTAGTGCTCACTCATCATCACTAATGGTAATATACATAAAGTTGAAACCAAAAGTTTACATACACTATCCAAAAAGACACATCTGTATGTTTTTCTCACTATCTAACATGAAATCAGAATAAACTTTCCAATTTTCAGTCAATTAGGATTACCAAAATTATTTATATTTGCCAAATTCCGGAATAATGAGAGAAAATGTTTTAAGGCATTTTTACTACTTTCCGCAAAGTCAAAAGTTTACATACATTTCATTGGTATTTGTTACCATTCCCCTTAAGCTATATGAGTTGGGTCAAATGTTTTGGTTATCCTTCCACAAGCTTCTCACAATATTTGGTAGGAATTTGGGCCCATTCCTCCTGAGAGAACTGGTGTAACTGAGCTATGTTTGTTGGTCACCTTGCTCACATCTGCCTTTCAGCTTTGCCCATACATTTTCAGTAGGGCTGAGATCAGGGTTTTGTGATGGTCACTCCAAAACATTGACTTTGTTATTTTTAAGCAACTTTGTAACCAGTTTGGCAGTATGCTTTGGGTAATTGTCCATTTGTAAGGCCCATTTCCGCCCAAGTTTTAAGTTCCTGGCTTGAGATGTGGCTTCAGTATTGCCACATAATATTATTTCCTCTTGATGCCCTCTATTTTATGAAGTGCACCTGTCCCTCCTGCAGCAAAACAACCCAACAACATGATGCTGCCACCCCCATGTTTCACAATTTGGATGGTGTTCTTAGACTCCTTTTTTCCTCCAAACGTAAGCATGGTCATTATGACCAAACAGTAGTGATGAGCGAGTATGCTTGTTACTACTCGGTACTTGCACGAGTATCACTGTACTCGGGCTACTCGGCGGGGACCGAGTAATCTCGCGATACTCATGCTGTACTCGTGGTCTTCATCCCTGCATGTTGGCGCTCTTTTGAGAGCCAGCCCTCATGCAGGGATTGGCTGGCAGACCACTGCAATGCCACAGCCCTGTTAGTTGTAGAATTGCAGTGATTGGCCGGCCCGCACAGCGTGACCGAGCCTTTATACCGGCGGGCGCGCTGTGCTCTGCTCACAGCCATCCAGACAGTCAGTGCAGGGAGAGTGTTGCTGCTTCAGGGAAAGGTTTGCGGCCCTTTATAGTTAGTTCCGGAGCAGGGCTGCAAACAGTGTGACCAGAAGTCCTTCTCAGGACATACAATAAGTTGTATACAGGCAGGCAGGGAATAGCCAGGTCGGAGTACAGTAGCAGAGTCCTTCTCAGGACTATTGTTGCTATATACAGGCAGGGTATAGCCAGGTCGGAATACAGGCTAGTGACCAGAAGAGTCCTTGTCAGGACTATTGTAGCAGTATACAGGCAGGCAGGCAGGCAGGCAGGGTATATAGCCATTCCTAGTGGTGACCGTATACCAGCCTTCATCATATCTGGGGCTGGTGTACACAGTCTAAAACAGTCCTGATAGTGTCAGACTTCTCAGTAATTGTCGCTCCTAAAAACCTGTTAGGTTCTTATTGCGTCCGTGCTTGCATTTAAAAACCGCACGTGTGTGCCTGTCGGTGGCAGCGTACAGGTGCACTTGTGTGCGTTTTTCACAAACTATTATGTAACGCACAAGTGTAGTGTATAATACACGTCAGTCAGCAGTGGCTGATAGTGTCAGACTTCTCAGTAATTGTCGCTCCTAAAAACCTGTTAGGTTCTTATTGCGTCCGTGATTGCATTTAAAAACCGCACGTGTGTGCCTGTCGGTGGCAGCGTCAGGCTCCATATTGTCCCTGGATAGAGATGTGCATGAGGGCCTCAAAACATTGTTCCCATTGCAAAGGAGCGGGTCTCCTGTCGTTGTAATGCCCATTCTGAAAGAATGGGCGAAAAAATTTACCACTGGGGGTATACCTGAAACAACGGCCTAACTATTGTAACGGTCATCATGATGGCGCATGAGGAGAAGGAGGAGCAGTCCAGCGATTAGCCAAAGTCCAGAAGTGTGTTACCATGGGTGAGTGGAGGTACATGGCAAATTCCCGTTACAAACTTTAAATTCCGCTCTCATTTGCTGGTGGTGTGGTGAAGTCTGGCCCAATCCAACCCTTGTTCATCTTGATCAGAGTCAGCCTGTCAGCATTTACAGTTGACAGGCGGGTGCGTTTATCTGTAATGATTCCACCTGCGGCACTAAAAACACGCTCTGACAAAACGCTAGCGGCAGGGCAGGCCAGGACTTCCAAGGCGTAGAGAGCCAATTCATGCCACGTGTCCAGCTTGGATACCCATTAATTGTAAGGCACAGAGGAATGTCGGAGTACAGTTGTTTGATCTGCAAGGTACTCCTTGAGCATCTGGGCAAACTTAGGATTTCTTGTGGCACTACCCCGCACCTCAGGGGCTGTGGTATGTGAGGGGCTGATAAAACTGTCCCACATCTTAAAGACTGTTCCCCTACCTCTGGCGGATTGGACTTGTGCCCCTCTCGGCTGTACGCCTTGGTTGTCCACTGATTCCTGACCTATGCCGCTAGCGTTTTGTGAGGGGAATGCTTTGCCTACTTCCGTGACTATGGCCTTCTGGAACTGCTGCATTTTGCCTGACCTCTCCGCCTCGGGAATAAGAGACATAAAGTTTTCCTTTTAGCGTGGGTCTAACAGTGTTACCAACCAGTAATGATTGTCAGCCAAGATGTTCTTAACGCGAGGGTCACGAGACAGGCAGCTTACCATAAAGTCAGCCATGTGTGCCAGACTCTTAACAGCCATCACTTCAGTATCCTGACCAACACGATGACTAAACATGCTGTCCTCCTCCTCCTCCTCATCATCTACCCTGTCCTCTGGCCAGCCACGCTGAACCGAGGATATGACTGCATGTCATATCCTCAATTTGGCCAGAGAGTTGCTCCATGTCTTCATCCTGCTCCTCGTCATAGTCCTCCACTGCACGTTGTGATGAGACGAGGCTGGGCTGTGTGTTATCACCCACACCCACTACTGTTTCTTGCTCAAACTCATCGCGCTCCGCCTGCAATGCATCATGGTTGTTTTTTGAGCAGAGACCATTTTAGAAGGCAGAGAAGCGGTATGGTGACGCTAATAATGTCGTCATCGCCGCTCACCATCTTGGTAGAGTCCTCAAAGTTTTGGCGGATGGTACATAGGTCACACTTCCATCTCCACTCCTCAGGTGTTATGTGTGGAGTTTGACCCATTTCCCGACGGCTTAGGTGATGCAGGTACTCAACAACTGCCCTCTTCTGCTCACATATCCTGACCAACATGTGCAGAGTTGAATTCCAACGCGTGGGGACATCACACACCAGTCTGTGAGCCGGAAGATGCAAACGGCGCTGAAAACCAGCAAGGCCGGCTGAAGCAGTAGGTGACTTTCGAAAATGTGCAGACAGGCGGCGAACGTTTACCAGCAGATCAGACAGCTCTTGATATGACTTTAGAAACCGCTGAACCACGAGGTTGAGCACATGGGCCACGCATGGAACATGTGTCAGCTGGCCTCGCCTCAAAGCCGCCACCAGGTTCCGGCCATTGTCACACACAACCTTTCCTGGCTTTAGGTTCAGAGGTGTGAGCCAGTGATCTGCCTGCTGTCTCAGAGCTGTCCACACCTCTTCTGCATTGTGGGGTTTGTCACCTATGCAGATTAGCTTCAGCACAGCCTGTTGCCGCTTCGCCGAGGCAGTGCTGCAGTGCTTCTGTGTCGCCCTGGACAAGCCAGGGGTCACAGAGCACAACACTTACACACCCCACACTCCCTGCAGGCATATCATAGTCAAAACACAAAATCCTTGTTGCCTTCCCCAGGGGCTGTTGTCCACACCAGGGGGTGGAGCCAGGCGGTTGGTCTCCACCCACCAAGGAGGAGGGAAAACACAGGCAGTGAGCGTTAAGCTAAGGAAGTGGAAGGAGGAAAGTAGTAGAGAGGAGAAAAGTGACAGCAAAGAGCCTGAAGTTGGTCCGGGTGTGTGGCCCGGACAGGACAGCAAGGTTGGCAGGATGTGGTGACCGTCTGCAGTGGAGGCCGATTGGAGTCTGCCGTAAGGACCATGGACGGGTGGTGACCCGGCCGTACCGGACCGGTATACAAAGAGAAGCCAGCACCATTGGCAGGGGCCTTTCGGATCCCGGCAAAGCTTGGTGTCGCCGTGAATTTTCCAAATCCGTTAGTGAAGGGGACCTCAGGGTTTCCAAACAGCCAAGTCCCGATAGTAGGCAACCGTCCAACCGTGAAGGGGAGACACCAAAAAACCGTCTCCCAGGGCCAGCGCCTGTGGGCAAAAGGGGCTCCTCCGGCCCATATCCAGGTCGGGGAGCGGGTTACCGGTGGGAAACCATCACTACCAACGCTGAACTTAGGTGCAGGGAGAGACAGTCATCACTAACCAGCAGGGAGGAACAACCGCAGCCGTCCGAGGGACCCGTCCATCCAGCCACTTGTTTTACCGTGAACTGTGTCATCATCATTGGGCTGAGTGAGTACCTCTGTGCCATGCGGCACAGCGCTGCCCCTGCGACCCTGCACCTCATCAGGCCCCGCAACCCGCCTGTCATCCATCTCTACCCCATCACCGGGCCCCTGGACAACCAACCCCCTACCCACGGAGGGGAGAAATAACAACAAAGCTGCTCCCTGTCACAGGCTCCCGGGATCCCCGTCCAGAGCAGCGGTGGTGTCCACACAATCACCACAACCGTGGGTGGCGTCACGGACAATATCCCCAAAACCCAAACGACCCCTTTTCACTCACGGGCGATGAGCGCCGCTCGAGTCCCCGGGATCCGGCCATCACACGAGCCACCGAGCAGCAGCAGCCGTAGAGCAGCGGCAGCCGGACCCGAGCAGTGGGAGAGCGCAGCGTCCCCTCCTCCGCCCGCGACACTTCCAGCTTGGGACTGGTGTGGAGGGTAAAGTGGATGAGGATGCGCAGGAGGAGGAGGAGGCTGAGGAGCATGACATTCCGGAGCTGTAGAGTGTGGGTGAAACCCTGACTGAGGTAGGGCCTGCAAAACTTGGTGTGTGAAGGACGTGTTCCGTCCCTCGCTCAGACTGGGTCCCAGCTTCCACAATATTAACCCAGTGTGACGTCAACGAGATGTAGCGGCCTTGCCCACATGCACTTGTCCACGTGTCTGTGGTTAGGTGGACTTTGGCTGAAACAGCGTTGTTCAGGGCACGTGTGATGTTTTGTGACACGTGGTTATGCAATGCGGGGACGGCACACCGGGAGAAATAGTGGCGGCTGGGGACCGAGTAACGTGGGACAGCTGCCACCATCAGGTCGCGGAATGCTTCTGTCTCAACCAGCCTAAAAGGCAACATTTCCAGCGCAAGCAGTCGCGAAATGTTAGCATTTATAACTGTGGCATGTGGGGCATTGGCAGTGTATTTGCGCCTGCGTTCAAAGGTTTGCTGAATGGATAACTGAACGCTGCGCTGGGACAAGGACGTGCTTGATGATGGTGTTATTTCTGCGTGGGCAACTGCAGGTGCAGGGCCAGAGGAGGCTTGTTCGCGGGCAGCATGGACAGGGGATTGGCTCGCATGCACAACAAGCGAAGACGTAGCAGTGACATCAGCAAGCACTGCTCCTCGACTCTGTTGTACATCCTACAAAGTCGGGTGCTTGGCTGACATGTGCCTGATCATGCTGGTGGTGGTCAGGCTGCTAGTTTTGGTACCCCTGCTGATGCTGGCACGGCAGGTGTTGCAAATGGCCTTTTTAGAATCATCTGGAGCCAACTTAAAAAACTGCCAGACTCGGGAAGACCTAACATTTGTACAGGCACCTTGTGTCGTGTTGTTCCGGGGAACAGTTGCCTGATGTCTGCCTGGGGCCACCACCCTGCTTCTTACTGCCTGTTGGGATGCTACGCCTCCCTCCCCCTGTGCACTGCTGTCCTCGCTCTGCATATCCTCCTGCCAGGTTGGGTCAGTTACTGGATCATCCACCACGTCGTCTTCCTCTTCCGCACCCTGCTCCTCCTGACTTCCTGACAATTGTGTCTCATTATCGTCCACCCCTTGTTGAGACACGTTGCCAACTTCGTGAGAACGTGGCTGCTCAAATATTTGGGCATCTGTACATACAATCTCGTCATGGCCCACTTCAACAGGAGCTGGCGAGAGGCCAGAATGTGTGAATGGAAACGTGAACGAACAGCTCTTCCTAGTGTCCAAGTGTGGGATCAGTAATGTCCGTGGACTTGTACTCGGCCTGGTGGTAGGAAGGAGGATCAGGTTCTGAAATGTGCGGTGCAGTATCACGGCTACTGACACTTGACCGTGTGGAAGACAGAGTGTTTGTGGTGGTGCCAATCTGACTGGAAGCATTATCCGCTATCCAACTAACAACCTGTTGACACTGGTCTTGGTTCAAGAGCGGTGTACTGCTGCGGTCCCCAAGAATTTGGGACAGGACGTGCGAGCGAGTAGATGTGGCCCTTTGTTGTGGCGAAATTAGAGCTTGCACACGACCTCGGTCTCTGCCTGCACCACCATCACGTCCACTTCCTTGTTCGTTGACAACGCTCTTGCGCATTTTGCAATGCTGTGCTGATGTGTATTCACTAGACTTGTGCGTTATATCCAAGTTTTTGCAAAACGCACACAAATGCAGCGGAAAGCTGCCACCAACAGGCACACACGTGCGGTTTTTAAATGCAAGCACGGAGGCACTAAGAACCTAACAGGTCTCTATCCAGGGACAACGTGGAGTCTCCCAATTTTTGGCTGCCCTGCCAAAGGGCTATACTACAATAGACCCACTTCCTTACAATAGGCACTTCAGGTTTACAGGCCCTCATGCACGTCTCTATCCAGGGACAACGTGGAGCCTCCCAATTTTTGACTGCCCTGCCTAAGGGCTATACTACAATAGACCCACTTCCTTACAATGGGCACTTCAGGTTTACAGGCCCTCATGCACGTCTCTATCCAGGGACAACGTGGAGCCTCCCAATTTTTGGCTGTTCTGCCAAAGGGCTATACTACAATAGACCCACTTCCTTACAATGGGCACTTCAGGTTTACAGGCCCTCATGCACATCTCTATCCAGGGACAATGTGGAGCCTCCCAATTTTTGGCTGCCCTGCCAAAGGGCTATACTACAATAGACCCACTTCCTTACAATGGGCACTTCAGGTTTACAGGCCCTCATGCACGTCTCTATCCAGGGACAACGTGGAGCCTCACAATTTTTGGCTGCCCTGCCAAAGGGCTATACTACAATAGACCCACTTCCTTACAATGGGCACTTCAGGTTTACAGGCCATCATGCACGTCTCTATCCAGGGACAACGTGGAGCCTCCCAATTTTTGGCTGCCCTGCCTAAGGGCTATACTACAATAGACCCACTTCCTTACAATGGGCACTTCAGGTTTACAGGCCCTCATGCACGTCTGTATGCAGGGGCATTGGTGAACCTCACAATTTTGGACTGCCCTGGCAAAGGAAAATACTACAAAGACTCAGTTCCTCAAAATGGGCACATTAGACTCAGAGGCCTTTATGTACGTCTCTTCTCAGGGACATCGGAGTGCCACACAATGTTTTACGTAAAATCTTTCATGTATTAATCTCAAAAAGTAACATACATTAGCTCTATCTCACTACTGGGTATGTGCCCTTAACATTTCCGCCATGAAAATTCATTTTGGTGTCATTTTTGAAGGTCTTCTGGTGAGTCCGTAAAAATGGCGTAAAACGCGGACAAAATTGTTCACAGCTGTGACTTTTGAGTGATAAATGCTTCAAGGGGTCTTCCCCATGCTGTTGCCATGTCATTTGAGCACTCTTCTGAGACTTTTGTGACATTTTTAGGGTTTCTACATGCTGCCGGGGGTCATTTCACAAAAATACTCGGGTCTCCCATAGGATAACATTGGGCTCGGTGCTCGGGCCGAGTACACGAGTATCTTGGGATGCTCGGCCCGAGCCTCGAGCACCCGAGCTTTTTAGTACTCGCTCATCACTACCAAACAGTTCAGTTTTAGTTTGACAGACCACAGGAAAGTCTCCAAAAATTAACGTCTTTGTTCCTGTCTGCATTTGCAAACATTAAACTGGCTTGTATGTGTTTCTTTTAGATGAATGGCTTCTTCCTGGCCGAGTGTCCTTTCAGCTCATGTTGATACAGTTTTTCTGTGGATAATCACACTATCCTACCAGGCTCTGTCAGTATCTTCACAAAGTCTTTTGCTTTTGTTCTTGGGTTGATATGCGCATGTCTAACCAAAGCAAGTTCATCTCTGGTACACAGAACCCATCTCCTTTCTGAGCGGTATGATGGCTGGTCATTCCCATCTTGTTTGTACTTGTGTATAATTGTTTGTACAGATAAACGAGGCACCTACAGCTTTCTGTAAATTGCACCCAAGTATGAACCAGATTCTTACATGTCCACAATTATTTTCCTTAGTTCTAGAAAGCCATGGAACCCATAGGGTGGAGGGGCGACATGACTAGAGGGAAGGGAAGGAGTGATGGGGTTAATGGAAACAGGAATGGTTTGTTTATAAGGCAGAATAAAGGGATTGGTGGGTAGGAGGAGTTCCCTGGAGGAAGAGGTGGGGCAGTTGAGGGGTGTAAGTAAAGGACCTTGACTTACCCCCTCTCTCTTGACTTCCGGATATGGAACGATCCGGACGTGCGACAGTGGCTGCTATCCGGGACCAGCGGATTCATCATTGCAGTGCACGGGCCCCTGGCAGCGCGGTCCCACGTCTTGGCTGCTGGGGGTTTACCCGTTGGCACTTTCCCCCCGCTCCCCTGTCAGCTGCGGGCGGCGTCCCCCCTCCCTCATCTCTCAGGTACTTGCCGTGTGCGGGGGGAGCGAGGAGGAGATGCGAGAGCCCCTTCGGGGACGTTCCGCGGTAGTGACGTGGGCAGGGCAGTACTCAGCTGCTGCTCCGGCCGCGGGAGGAATCTCCGTCCGGGCCGCGGCAGCCGGGAGGGGGGCGTGGCTAGTCTGCGGCCTACTTCCGGTCCGAGCCGCGGCCTGGATTGCTGGATGCGGCGGCTCCCGGACGGGGAGAGCGCCCGGCGGTGACAGAGGCCAGCTTTACCCCTCGCGGACGGCGGGGGGGGGCCGCGGAGCTGCAGCCAGTGGTGGGTCCGGCACCAGGGCAGGCGGGCCTGGAGCGACGGGTGCCCAGGAGGCGGCGGTGAGTGGGGGTGACGGCAGGGGCCCTGCAGTTTCTGCTTGGTCACCCAGATCAGGGGGCAGCTCCCGGCCGCGGCGGTCTCCCCCAGGAGGGGGAGGGCCCAGCGGACAGAGGCTTTCATGAGGCCCAGGAGGGCTGGATGCGGCGGCTCCTGGCCAGGAGAGCGCCCGGCGAGGATGGAGGCCAGCGTTACCCCCCCCCGCGGGTGGAGGGGGGGCCGGGGGGCTGCAGCCAGCAGGGGGTCCGGCACCAGGGCAGGCGAGCCTGGTGCGACGGATGCCCGGAAGGCGTCGGTACGGGGGGGTGACGGCGGGGGCCCTGCAGTCCCTGCCTGGTAACCCAGAGCAGGCGTGCAGCTCCCGGCAGCGGCAGTCTCCCCCAGGAGGGCGAGGACCCGGCGGACGGATGCCTTCTGGGCCCAGTAGGGCAGGAAGCTGGCGGCTCTGGATGGGAGTCTGTTGGCAGCGGGTCGGGCCACAGGTACCCCCTGTCCTCGCAGTCAGCGGGGGGGGGGTCGGGCCAGAAGATGAGGCCCGCGGTGGCAGCCCGTGGGACGGGATGGTTTCCGGGGTTGTCGCCGCGGGACAGAAGATGGAGCTTGGAGGATGGTGCCCACGCGGCGTACCAGGAGGACGGCCGTGGTGGTAGCAGCGCTTCGGCGGCGTCTGCGTTACATGAGCCAGAGGCGGTCGGCTCCAGCGAGGAGGGGGAGGAAGCAGCGACGGAAGAATCAGATGTCCGGATGGCGTGACTTTTATTCCAGGATACGCCGGGTCGCGGTCGGGTGAGACGGCCGTGGATTCGGCAGGGTTGGGGTGCAGTTGGTGGGGGGGGCTGCGGACACGGCAGCGCCGAGTGGTTTTGTGTTTTGACCAGGTATGGGGTTTACTGCAGTGGTGTATACGGTTGGGGAGAGGGCGCATGCACCGCCGGCGGCATGGACGGGATCGGTGGTTAGTAGGCGCAGGTGCGGCAGGCAGAGTGGGGGCGCATGAGGCGGTAGGGGAGCATTTTCGGGCAGAGGCGGCAAGGGCTGTAACAGAGTGAGTGGTGAGGAACGAAGAGGGGGATGAGGTGGTGCGTCTGGCTGACAGTGGCCAAGTGTGAGAGGCATGGGTGCTTCAAAGGCCCGATGGGGGGGGGCTCACTTGCTGGAGGATGTGAGGGTTAAGATTTGAATGGGGAAAGTGTAGCAATAGTTTCGCTGCTCCCCCTGTAACAGTTTCACCTGGATTAGGTTAAGCCAAGTGATTCCAGGAAGGATAAGTAGAGGGAGGGGAGCGCCGGTGGAGGCTCACCCCTCGTACATTTGTAACGTGGCTGCGGGCATTTGCGTTTTTGGCAAGGGTATCGGGGGAAGGAATTGGGTAATTGGTTCGGCATGGTTCAGTTATATGGATCCATTTGGGGTGGCTTGTTAGGTCATATGGCGGTTTAGTCTGGCTTCAGTACGCCGAGTAATTTCAGCAAGGGAAGGTGTTGCGTGCCAGTATGCGGTAGGATCATACGGGCACATCCTTATGGCTGCAGTGGATGGCGGCTCCTAGTCAGCCCCCCTTTTGGGGGGTAGTTGGGCTGTTCGGGGCTTGGAACCCCGGCGACACGGACGATGAGGGTTTTTTGGGGGGAATAGAATGATGGGTGGTGCAGATTTGGCGCGGACGGTTGTCTTAAGCATAAGTGTTGGGTTGTGGTAAAGAACATAGTAATTCTGCGTCTTTCTATTTGTATTGGTGGATCTTCGCCTCCTTATTGGAAGTTTGCGCTGGGCCAGGGGACACCTGGTGGTTGTCAGTGGAAAGAGGGGTCAGGAAGTGGCTTTGGGCAGGATGGGTGGGGCCATTCGGGGCCCTCCTTGTCATGATTGGGTTTCTCTGTTGGGGGGTAGTGCCGGAAATGAGCCGTATATAGATATATATATTTCGGCTTGTTCAAAATGTATCTTATCTGGAGGAGTCATCGGTGTATGCCTGCTTGGCTCCAGAATTGTCGGCGGTTTATTATGTGTCGTTTGACAGAGGGTGGGATTTGGTAAAGGCGGTGAGCCGTGGAGCATTGATGGCAAAGGCGAATTTGGAGGCGGCATTTAGGTTGTTACTGGTTCACCCTACTAGCTAGCAGTTCGGGTGCTGCGGTGGGGAGGGGAGTTATTATTATGTTGATCGGTGGGTGCTAATGGGTTTTGTCCCATTTTATGTTTCTTTGGAGGCGGTTATTTCTTTGTGGAGTGGTTTGTGCGTGGTGTGTCCAAGCTTACACCTCTTATTCATTATAGGTTGATTCTCTTTACATCAGGTTGGCGGATTGATGATTCGTTGGGGTTGATTGTTTCATTGCAGATGGTGGTGGATACTCTTTTGGGCCTGTTGGCGCAGGTGAAGACTGAGGGTCCAACGCCAGTGACATGGTTTGTGGGGGATAAAGTTTGATGTTATGGTCAGAAAGGTAGGATTCGTGGGTAATGGTGTGGTCCTATGGGCTGCGATAGAGGCAGTTAGGTAAGCTAAGACGGTGTGGTTTCAGGCGGTGCAGTCTTTGCAGGGGTGGTCGAACCACGGGTGCAGAGTTACGCCGCTGGGGTGCGTGTCTGCTGAACGGCTGGCGATGGCTGCGCCAAGGGTGCAGCCATCGGATCATTTGTGTGTGGTCACGAGGGAGAGCAATGATGATCTGATGGTGTAGGAGGTTTTTCTTACGGCAATTTAGTGGCCGCGGATTGTGGCTGGGTAAGGTGGTGCCTGATGGAACGTAGCTGCGGTACTCGGATGCAGCGGGTCCAGTTGTTTTCTGGTTGGGCATTGTGGGTAGCGCTTCCAATCGGTGGTAGTGGTCGGGTTATGGAGGTTGGCAGTTTTTCCAAGAGGAAGGTGTGCTGTCATTCTGACTATCAGTTGGTGGAGAATTCGATTAATAGTTGGTTTGCTAATCCTGGGGCCAAGGGTGGCGTACTTGCGGCAGTTGGTTTCTCAATTGTATGCGTTTTAAAAAAAAAAAAAAAAAAATGTTATGCGTGGCGCAACCAGTACTGGGGGTTCGCCAAGGGAATAGCAGCTGCTTTGTTTCCTTCCAGTTCTGCAGGTCTCGGGAGTTGAGGCTGGGTAGCAGACGAGGTGGGCATGGTGTGTCCGGAGGGCTTGTAGAGTCTGGTGTGGCTGTGTTGGGGAGTGGCTCGGGGCCCAGTGTCTGAGGTTATTTGGGGCGGATATCCAGAAGTGTGGTTGGCGCGGATAACGTTGTTTGGGGCCATGTGTGAGGAAGGCCCGGTGGAGTATTTGGTGGTGGCGTTGGCAGTGGTGAGTAACGGTTTTCAGGTTGCTAGGCCGGCGTCAGCAGTGGAGCAGAGGGTGGCGGCTGTGGCTGTCTTGTTGAGGATTAGATGTGGAGAGATGTTTTCGCAGGATCTTAGTGCGCGGCATGCCTTGAAGGGTTTTGTCGTAAGGGTGTGAGGGAGCGGGACACAAGGGTCCGTCTCCGTTGTTTTGTGGCAGCGTTTGGTGAGTGGTTTGTGGTGTCTATGTTCATCTGAGCACGAGCGGGTTTTGTTTCCCTTGTCCAAAACGGTTTGTGTTAGCCTTTTGGGGGGCTTTGAGATTGTGGGGTTGGTCAGCCCATATACGGTTAAGAGCGGAGGTTGGATGTTGGAGGATGTGTCCGAGGTGGTGCAGTGGGTTGAGCGCCGGCTTCGTCGCTCACCGAATTAGATTAGGCGGGTGGTGAAGGTTGGTGTTATTATACGTGGTCCCGGGTGCGGAATTATGTTGTTAGGGGCCCAGGCTCATTATTGTGTCACGTTTGTTAAGGTACCATTTTGTGGCAGTGCTGAAGACTTGATTGCAGGTGGCGGGGGTGGGCGCCCAGAATACTACGGGTTGTATTCCTTCTGGATTGGGCTGCCACGGAGGCACGTCGGTGGTCTCAAAAAAGGAGTTGTGAGAAGTATTGGGAGGTGGGAGTCCTCTTGTTTCTTGTTTCTTGTTTCTTGTTGTTACGTTTGGCATCAGTTGTTATCGGATTAAGGCCAATGGAGGCGTTTTGAGTCTTTTGGGAGTGGAATGGGTTGGCGTAACAGGTTGGTGTTATCTGTGGGTTTATGACCTCTGGGTTTTTGTGGTGAGGGAGTGCCTCATTTGGATATTTGGGCATTCGTTGGTTCTCGGGGCCTCGACGGTCTGAGGCTCGCCCGAATTTTGCCAGTTGGGTCTGGACGGGTCGATGGTACTGGTCCAGTAAGTGGGAGGCAGCGATTTGGTATCTCAAGAAGTTATTTATGAATGTTTTAAAAAAAAAAAAAAAAATTGTTGGTTTGTTGCATTGTGGAAGACATACCCGGGCCTAATCGTGGGGTAGTTTTGATAGTGTGACCAGGTGGGAATGGCGTGGGGCTCGTGCGGTAGGCAGTATCAATCGAGCCTTATTGGGGGGAGGCGCCAAAAGTTGGTGGTGCTGAACTGGTGGTTTTGGAGATGCGATGGGGGTGCATCTTAACGTTCTTGGTGCTGTTTTGTGGATGCTGGGATTGCGTGGAGGTGTGGTACAAGCATTTGGTGTGTGGGGGTCCAGGCCACGTAAGGAGTCACGTGCCCTGTCCTGTGGCGGGGGTAGGTCTGGTCCAGAGGCGGTTGAAGGCAATGGTAACTGGACAGAGAGACACTATCTTGGTATGGTGGCTCCAGGTTCCGGTAAATTGCAGGCACGGGGTTCTGCAAAGTTGGGGGGTATTAATCCGTAGGTGATTAATACCTCATCTCTGGGTCGGTGTGTTGCGGCCAGGGATACTGGGGTGAGGAGTGGTTCCTGGACTGGGCCTACTCAGGGTTGTATATTTACTGTATTGGTTACTGTGTTACCTATTGTTATTTGTTGGGGTCGCCCGTTGGACGGCGCCCCCTTGTGTTAGTATGTAAATAATAGGTAATAAAGGCTGCTGTGGCCAATTTAAACCAAGTCACATGCAGTTTGTGTATTATTTACAGATGGTATTGGTGGGTAACACACATACAGCATGACTGGAAAATCCTTCCTCAATGGTCATGGCTAATTTCTTTTGACTTTCCCATGATGCTACACCCAAAGAAGCAGTGTGTTTCAGGTGTGCATTAAAATGCATCCACAGATGTGTCTCTAATTAACTCAGATGTTGCCAATAAACCGATCAGAAGCATTCAAAGACATAAGACCATTATATGTGATGTCCCATATTGTTTAAAGGCATAGTACTCTTGGTGTAAACTTTTAACTTTGCAGAAAGTAATAAAAATGCCTTAAAAAATTCTCTCTCATTATTCTGGCATTTGGCAAATAAAAATAACTTTGGTTCCTAATTGACCTAAAATGGGAAAGGTTTATTCTGATCTCATGTCTAGGTGTCTTTTTGGATAGTGTATGTAAACTTCTGGTTTCAACTCTATATATTGTGACATTAGACATTCAGATGAAATCCATATAATTTGAGTGGCATATATACAGATTGTTCATATGGATACACTTAAGTACAATTTTTATAACATGACACCTATATGGAAATCTTAAAAAATTTCCGTATTTTTTGGATTATAATATGCACTTTTCCTCCCAAAAATGTGGGAGGAAAATGAGGGGTGCATCTTAAAATCTGAATATAGCTTACCGGGAGGTGAATTGGCAGGGGTCTGTCTGTGTGGCTCAGTGTGTGGGTGGCCGGGTGCTTGTTGGTGCATGCGGGTAGCCAGCAGGGTGCCTGCCAGTGCGTTTGGGGGGCTGGCAGGGTACCTGTCAGTGTCGGTGACCAGCAGGGTGCCTGTCGGTGTCGGCGGACGGCAGCCTCTCTGTGTGGGTAGGCAGATGGCCTGCTGACTGCGGTGGCTGTGTGGCAGGTGTTCTAGTCTGTCTGTGGTCCCAGCTTCAAATGATGGTGCCGGGAGTCAGTGCGTGCTCAGATGGAGCTCATGGATGAGACCTCCATATGTGCACGCACCGCTCCGGGCACCATTTCTTTGAAGCCCGGACCGCGGACAGACTGGGAGACTCGCCCCACCAGCCTGCTGCACCACACAACTACTGCAGCTTCCACTGCCACCGCTGTCAGCACTGACCTGCCGCTGCCACCACTGACCCACTACTACCGCTGCCACCACTGACTCGCCACCTCCTGCCACCACTGAGCCACCACCACCGCTGCCACTACTGATCCGCCACTGCCGCTGCCACCACTGACCTGCCACTACTGCTGCCACCACTAACCCGCCGCTGCCACCAATGACCCACCTGCTGCTGCCAGCACAGCATCTGCCTCCAGTGACCCCGCTCCACCACCGCTGCCACCCCCTCCGGTAAGACAAAACCAGAATATAAGACGGACCCCATTTTTATTTTATTTAACCTTTTTTTATCTCTAAATTTGGGTTACGTCTTATAAAACAAAAAATACGGTATATTCATATAAAAAAGAATACATGAAATTTAAGGAAAATATAGACATATAGAGCTACCATGTAGCCGAATCAAAACTAAAGACAGATATATATATACATATATATATATATATATATATATATATATATATATATATATATATATATAGTATATATATATATATATATATATACTGTATATACATATATATATTTGTAAATAAATGTATATATATATATACACATATATACAGTATATATACTGTATATATAATATATATACACTGTATATATTATATATATATATATATATATATATATATATATATATATATACATATATATATATATATATATATATATATATATATATATATATATAATGTGTGATATGTAACAATAAATATATGGGATGTGTAACTTGTTTACCAAGTCTGTAAAGTAAAATCATACCGGCATATTTCAAATTAGGAAATCAAGACCTTTTGGTATCCTATTGCATCCTATTGTTATTCTAACCATTGGGCACCATATAAAAAAGCAAAAAAGAAAATATCATTACTTACAGCAAGATGGAATTGCAGCTGTATATTGCTCAGGCCAAAAGACTACTACTAACTCCAGCAGGATACAGCTAAACCACCATTGGGCACCCAATCAATAGCAGCTCAGATTCTACCATTTTATATGTTGGATTTCTCCTTGTGTTTGACTTCAAAGCCTGTTGTCTTCTACCACAAGAATTTTCTCTTACTTTGATTTATCAACTACTCAAATACTATTGTGGCGCCCCTGAGGCTTCCGTCGCCACAGGTCATTGCACCCCATCTGCGGTGTGATGCCCCATTCTGGGAGAGGAAGAGGGTGAACTCCGGTTTCCTGGTAAATTCACACTACACCCATTGCTAGGGACACACAGGACCAGGGAAAGTGGCAGGCAACCCTCCCATGCTGCATGCTGAGAGGGGCTGTAAGACCCATCCCTGCTCCCATAGGGTGGTAGCTTAGCAACTGGGGAGGTGGGAGGAGCCACAGAGAGCAGATAGAGAAAGGAAGGACAAGTTAGTTTCAGTTCGCTCAGGGGAGTGGGAGAGTGAGGAGTGAGCATGTAGGACGAGAAGAGAGAAAGGGTTGCAGGGCCACGAGTAGTCCTGTAAGGTGCCACGAGCAGTCCTTGTTGGGTACCGCTGCCGAGGGCCCAGAGGCGCTACGGGTAGCTGCAGGCTGCGGTGGCCCGTTCCACAGTGACAACGGTGGAGCGACCAGCTGCGACAGGGGACGGTCCCTAGACACTGAAGGAGTGAAAAGACAGTCTCCAGACAGTAAAAACCGAGGCCCAGGGAATTGCAAGCTCCCAGGGCCAGAACCCAGAGCAGATCTTCAGAAAAGGGGTAATCAGCCGACAGGTGACCCCCCAGCCTGGAGGCTGTAATGGAGGCCAAGCCAAGTCCATCTACCTAAGGCAAGGCTAGTGAAGTCAGCAGAAAAAAGGGACACTAAAGAGAGGAAACCGGATTTCACGCTCAGAACCATCCAGATACGGCGGAGGTCCCTGACGGTGGTCCCAGCAGTCTGAGGGTCCTTGCAACTGTGACAGAAACTGTGAGTAAAAGAACTGGAACTGCACCTTTGGACTCGTCTCTGTCATTCCACCTGCATAGACACTTACAAGCACCAACTGTGCCCCGGGCATTGCTCCACCTGTGGGGAGCAGTACTATCATTGCTGCCACAACATCATCCCGGAGGCCTCACACAGCAGCGGCGGCTTAGTAGCCGCATACCACAGGTGGCGTCACGAACACAAACTTTAATTCAAGCCACATATTCAACTGACACCCACCAGGGCCACGGAGCCGGGCCCAGCCACCACTGACTACCACCGGACTAGTCCGGCCCGGCACCGGGGGTCCCATAGCACTGGGGTGGGCGAGTCAACTTTTGGCGTCACGAACAGGATTTCGTGCCCGGTCTAACCGGGTACTGTGCGCCTGAAGAACCGTGTGACAGACTGTGTACTTTATTGAGAAACCGCCGCCATTAGCGCTGCTGAGAGCGGGAAGAAGGGGGGCGTGTCAGAAGAAAGGGCGCGAAGAGAAGCCCCGCCCCCTTGTCCAAGAAAAGCGCGCGAAGCGGTGCCCGCCATAGAAGGCGGAGGAAGAAAAGATGGCGCGTGAAGAAGCTAAAAGGATGGACGCCGAGCAACGAGCGGCCAGAGGAGGAGTGGCCGAGCCGGGACACGCACCTCAGAACCGGGTTGTGTCCTGCGTCCTGGAGAGCGGAGAAGATACAGCAGCCACTGCAGAGCCGGGTAAAGAGAGTGACACCCCCAGCCGGCGGAGCCCGGATTGCCAGGTGGGGTTCCTGCCCGGTCCTCCTGCAGGCGCGCGTGCCACGACCGCAGCTCCGATACCAGCACCCTGCAGCAGGACAGCGACCACCAGAACGCCGGAGATGCTACTGAGGGGTGAGTCATTTAATGCCCCTGCCGGCGCGAGAGCCCCAACCCCCGCTGCCATGCCCGCGGTCCCTGGAGGGACGCCCGGCACGGCGACGCCGATCCGGGCCGCAGCTACGCCAGGTGCGGCCCGCCAAGATTTCGCCGCCGGAGCGGCGCCCATCCACACCGCAGCAGCGACGCCAAGCCCAGGCCGCAGCCACGCCAGGTGGGGCCCGTCAAGAATCGGTCACAGCAGTGACTCCAATACAGGCCGCCGCCATGCCAGGCGCGGCCCGCCAAGACCAGCAGACGCAGACTGTGCTGACCGCTGTCTACCTGCTGCCAGGTGGTGAGCCGGAGAAGAATCCCTACAAGTAAAGATGAAGAGATGCTGAACTGTAGATAGCCCCTGTCTGCCCCTCATTCTTTTCGAAGACGACACCCTTTCCTGCTGTGTTTTGCCCCTTATTCTTTTTGAAGACGTCACCCCCCATGTTATGTGCTACCGGGCCACTGAACTGGAATGTGGGCCCCGGTGGAAGTGTATGTGGCATGTCATACCAGGCCACTGGACTTAGTGGCTGGTATGTTGTTTATGTGTCCTATGTAACCAGGCCATTGGACTTAATGGCTGGTTGATTATGTCATTTTGTTTGATTGAAAGAAACGAACTGCCGGGCTACTGGACTTGTTGTAGCCAAAAATGTAATTAGTTGCACCCGTTGTGCCCCCTACCAGAATTATGGGGGATTTGCCTGAACCGTGCAATGGACTGGAAGTGCACACTTAGAGTTTTCTTTATAAGAAGTTTGCAACGTTCATGATATGTGCCTCCCATAAAGGGAAGAAATGTTTTACTGTTTATGTTATTGCATACAAAATGTTTTTGCAGTGTCTCCCATTTGTTTTTGTTGTTTTTCAGCCCGAGGACGTGCTGGGATTTGCTGTGGGGGAGTGTGGCGCCCCTGAGGCTTCCGTCGCCACAGGTCATTGCACCCCATCTGCGGTGTGATGCCCCATTCTGGGAGAGGAAGAGGGTGAACTCCGGTTTCCTGGTAAATTCACACTACACCCATTGCTAGGGACACACAGGACCAGGGAAAGTGGCAGGCAACCCTCCCATGCTGCATGCTGAGAGGGGCTGTAAGACCCATCCCTGCTCCCATAGGGTGGTAGCTTAGCAACTGGGGAGGTGGGAGGAGCCACAGAGAGCAGATAGAGAAAGGAAGGACAAGTTAGTTTCAGTTCGCTCAGGGGAGTGGGAGAGTGAGGAGTGAGCATGTAGGACGAGAAGAGAGAAAGGGTTGCAGGGCCACGAGTAGTCCTGTAAGGTGCCACGAGCAGTCCTTGTTGGGTACCGCTGCCGAGGGCCCAGAGGCGCTACGGGTAGCTGCAGGCTGCGGTGGCCCGTTCCACAGTGACAACGGTGGAGCGACCAGCTGCGACAGGGGACGGTCCCTAGACACTGAAGGAGTGAAAAGACAGTCTCCAGACAGTAAAAACCGAGGCCCAGGGAATTGCAAGCTCCCAGGGCCAGAACCCAGAGCAGATCTTCAGAAAAGGGGTAATCAGCCGACAGGTGACCCCCCAGCCTGGAGGCTGTAATGGAGGCCAAGCCAAGTCCATCTACCTAAGGCAAGGCTAGTGAAGTCAGCAGAAAAAAGGGACACTAAAGAGAGGAAACCGGATTTCACGCTCAGAACCATCCAGATACGGCGGAGGTCCCTGACGGTGGTCCCAGCAGTCTGAGGGTCCTTGCAACTGTGACAGAAACTGTGAGTAAAAGAACTGGAACTGCACCTTTGGACTCGTCTCTGTCATTCCACCTGCATAGACACTTACAAGCACCAACTGTGCCCCGGGCATTGCTCCACCTGTGGGGAGCAGTACTATCATTGCTGCCACAACATCATCCCGGAGGCCTCACACAGCAGCGGCGGCTTAGTAGCCGCATACCACAGGTGGCGTCACGAACACAAACTTTAATTCAAGCCACATATTCAACTGACACCCACCAGGGCCACAGAGCCGGGCCCAGCCACCACTGACTACCACCGGACTAGTCCGGCCCGGCACCGGGGGTCCCATAGCCCTGGGGTGGGCGAGTCACTATCAGAAGTAAGCATTGTAAATGAACCTCCACAGCTCTCCAATAATAAACTGAATTTCTAAGATTATGAACACACATCACAAAAAGTGATATCTTATGAATTACATTGTTACTCTGAACCTGAAAATTACAGACTCAACAGCTACCAAGGGGACTAAAGGGTGCTTTACACGCTGCGACATCGCTAGCAATCTCGTTAGCGATGTGACACGCCAGATCGCAGATAAGATTTGCTGAGATCGCACATAGGTCATTTTTTTTTGCGCCAGTCACATGTGCGATCTTGGCAAATCGTATGTGCGATCTGGCATGTTACATCGCTAACGAGATCGCTAGCGATGTCACAGCGTGTAAAGCACCCTTTAGAGTGGACCTTCGAGACACTTTCTGTGCAGATAACACAGAATTCTGCGGCAAATTTGAAAGTATTATTAACAAATGTTCATTAGATCTCATCCTACTTAATATTAAATTTTTGCAACAAAGAAATAATGATGTCAAGCAGCATGTTAATGCTATAGTTTAATTTTAAATCTAACATAAATAGTGAGGAAATCGTAGCTCTCAGAGGCGGACATATCATTGGTGCAACTTACTGTATGTGGCTACACAGGGGTCCAAGAGGTAAAGAAGGCCAATTACCATATCCAAAGCAGGTTGAATTGAGCATTTTGATGATCTTTTGAGCTAAGAGCCAATAAATTATTCTTGCACAGGGACCCTTTTTGGCCTGTGTCCACAAATGGTAGCTCAATACAATACAGAACAACAAACCCTTGTAATCAAACTAGCTGATAAAGGTGGAGCGAAAGGAATAAATATGCCCTATAAACCCATCAACACAACCACATACAAGATTAATTCATTATTTTCAAGTGCAAACCATCGATAAGAAAACATGATTTCTAACAAAAACAGGATCTGCTAACACCTGTATTTTATATTCTTCCTAAAATACATAAAAATCTATAACAGCCCATTGGCTGACTTATTGTGTCATCCATAAATTCTGCTTTTTACCCATTGGCAATTGCAAGGAGAACATTCTGCACCCATTGATTAAAACCTCTAAATCGCTTGTCCTAGCTACTTCTCATTTCTTGACAATCATTAGATCACTTGTGAATATTTTTCCAGACAGTTTACTCCATTACACTTGATGTGAATAGTCTAAACAGCTCCATTCAACATGAGCAGGATTTATCTACAGTGACACACTGTGACAAATCTTCTTCAATCATCTGAATTGTCCATGGAACAGATTTGCTTTTGTACTGACTTACTACTACATTTCATGTTGGATTAAAGGCCCCATCACACTAAGCAACATCGCTAGCAACATCGCTGCTAACGAACAACTTTTGTGACGTTGCTAGCGATGTTGCTGTGTGTGACATCCAGCAACAACCTGGCCCCTGCTGTGAGGTCGTTGGTTGTTGCTGAATGTCTTGGGCCATTTTTTAGTTGTTGCTGTCCCGCTGTGAAGCACAGATCGCTGTGTGTGACAGCGAGACAGCAACAACTAAATGTGCAGGCAGCAGCAGCCGGCTTCTGCGGAGGCTGGTAACCACAGTAAACATCAGGTAACCAAGAAGCCCTGTCCTTGGTTACCCGATATTTACCTTTGTTACCAGCCTCCGCCGCTCTCCCTGTCAGTGCCGGCTCCTGCTCTGTGCACATGTAGCTGCAGGACACATCGGGTTAATTAACCCGATGTGTACTAAAGCTAGGAGAGCAGGGAGCCAGCGCTAAGCATTGTGCGCTGCTCCCTGCTCTGTGCACATGTAGCTGCAGGACACATCGGGTTAATTAACCCGATGTGTGCTGTAACTAGGAGAGCAGGGAGCCAGCGCTCAGTGTGCGCTGCTCCCTGCTCTCTGCACGTGTAGCTGCGTGCGCTGGTAACCAAGGTAAATATCGGGTTGGTTACCCGATATTTACCTTAGTTACCAAGCGCAGCATCTTCCACGGGGCCTGGGGGCTGGTCACTGGTTGCTGGTGAGCTCACCAGCAACTCGTGTAGCGACGCTCCAGCGATCCCTGCCAGGTCAGGTTGCTGGTGGGATCGCTGGAGCGTCGCAGTGTGACATCTCACCAGCAACCTCCTAGCAACTTACCAGCGATCCCTATCGTTGTTGGGATCGCTGGTAAGTTGCTTAGTGTGACTGGACCTTAAAACTATTACCTCTCTGGAGTTGATTTTTATCTTCAAAAGAAAGGCATTGCATTGGTGTCCAATGTACTCCTCCTCCCCCTCCATAAGCCAATTGTTTAGTGTCAGTATTTAAACAAGATTTTGTATTATTCACTATTTTTACATGACATGCCTTCATTTGTCTATGCTATTTTGATGATATTTTTTGTATATGTATCTGGAATGGAGGTGTGAAATCTTCATTCACATTCTTTGAATTCATCAAACCAATGGATCGAAATACAAAACTGACCCTTCATATTAACAGCATGAAAATCAATTTCCTTGATTTCATGATATTTAAAGAATCTTCAGGACATCTATCTACAGACTTATAGTAAATATTGGCTTGTAGTAGTTTGTTACTGTACAGTAGCAACCATCCCCCAGCAACAAAAAATGATTTACCTCCATCATAATTTACAAGGTTAGATCGTATTGTTAGTGATAATTGCATTAACCCCTTAATGACTGCTGATATGCATTATTATGGCGGACATTAAGGGGCTTCACCTCTCATTGCAGGAAAAAAAAAATTAAAAGCGCCTCCTAGTGGGTGAAAATCTCTCATGTAACAGCTGTTTATGTTGGCTGTCAATCTGCGCCATTGATCCCAACCAGTTTCGGAATGGTGGCCTGTTAGATCAGGCTAAAGGCAAACTCTAAAGGCTGCTTTACATGCAGCGAAATTGCTAGCGATGTCGCTCGTGAAAGCACCTGCCCTCATCATTTGTGCGTCATGGGCAAATCACTGCCCGTGGCATACAAAATCGCTAGTAGCCATCACATATACTTACCATCACTGTGGCCAGTGAACAGCCTCTTTCCTAAGGGGGCGGTTCGTGCAGCGTCACAGTGACGTCACACGGCAGGCATCCAATAGAAGCGGAGGGGCGGAGAGCAGCCGCATGAAAGTCACGCCCACCTCGTTGCCGGAGGACGCAGGTACGATGTTGTTCGTCGGGTGTCACATGTAGCGATGTGTGCTGCCTCAGGAACTATGAACAACCTGCGTCCAAAATCAGCAACAACATTTGGGAAATGGACGACGTGTCAACAATCAACGATTTGGTGAGTATTTTGTATCGTTAGCGATCGCTTGTACGTGTCACATGTAACAATGTCGCTAATGAGGCTGGATGTGCGTCACGAATTCCGTGACCCCAACGACATCTCATTAGCGATGTTGTTGCGTGTAAAGCCCCCCTCACCTATTGTACCATCACCCATTCCCTGTAGACTGTGAGCCCTCGCGGGCAGGGTCCTCTCTCCTCCTATACCAGTCTGTCTTGTACTGTTAATGATTGTTGTACGTATACCCTCTTTCACTTGTAAAGCGCCATGGAATAAATGGCGCTATAATAATAAATAATAATAATAATAATAAACAGGCTAAGTCAGTGAAGAACTGACAGGCCTCAATTGCTTCAGTACACGAGTACTGCAATGCATAAGATCAAAGATCAAAGTAAAAGATATTCATGTCCAACAATGAGACTTAGTAAAAAAAATCTCCCTGTGTAAAAAAAGTACAATAAAACATGTAAAAAAGTAAATAACCACAAAAGTCCACATAAATCATGAAAACTCATTTCACTGTAAAAACAAAGCCTAAACTAAACTATAAAACTGTGATGTTCATTTTTTCATACAGTAAACACTCTAATTTTGTATTTTCATAAAAAGCACAACAGAAATTTCTTTGCTCTTCTAGCACTTTGAAGGCTCTGGAAATATCATCCCAAAGCTATTCTAGAAAAATCTGTGCTTTCAAAGCCAAACAGTTTTCCTTCCTTCTCAGCACCAAAGTTTGTCTAAACAAAAGCTTTTGAGAAGATTACTGTATGGGATATAACTGCATTAAAGAGAAATTGTGCAACAAATTGTGGGGTAATGTTCCACTTATTATCCCTTTTGCGGTTCAAACATTTGCAGGTAATAAAAAACACTAAGTTTTTTCTTTTCATTGCCTATAAAATTCTGTCATATAGTTTGTGTGTTTAAAATTCTCACCATACCAAGGGTGAAAATTCCTTATGAGATTTAGTTTGCTAAATAGAGTCACTTGTGGTTTACTGCATTTGAAACACTTTGTCCAAATTTGTGTTCTTGAAATTGTAAAGTGCTCTTTGTTTTCCAATTTATACCATATGACCAAACATATTACATTGTATTTGGGAGAAATTGCATAACAAATTATGGGGTCCACTTTTTCCTATTACCCTGTGTAAATTATAAATTCATTCATTAGATGCGCCAATTCTGGTGCTTATCTGGCTAATCTCAAACACCCCTAAAGGTCCAGTCACACATAACGAGATCGTGAACGAGATCGCAACTACGTCACACTTTCTGGATCGTTTATGAGTCGTTGTTGAAATCGCATGTTGGGTGTCACACATAACGAGTTTATGAACGAGCATGCGTCCCGTATAACGATCTTTCAAATCGCTGGGACCCTGTCACACAGCAACTATGTTAACGATTCCAATCCCATTAGGGGCGTAGTAAAATGCAGTGAGTCACGTAGGCGTGCATTTGCGTCGCCTTTTCCATACCCCCTCCGCTTTCATTGGCGGCCAATACTGCGTTCTGATTGGGCGGGCGTCGCCTTTTCCACACCCTCCACTTTGATTGGTGTCCAATACTGCGTTCTGATTGGGCATGCAGGGGGCGTATCTAGCGGTTAAAATTTGGATCGCGCCACCCTTTGTCACTTCTTTTGCGCTTTGCTTTGAGATAGAACCTGCGACTCCACCCTGATTCCTGAGTCCATTGTACCCGGTCGCTTTGTTGGTGTGTTTTTCGGATCGAAGCCACAGCTGCACCTGGAGTATCCCTGCAGTGCTCTCGAGTGTCGGTGAGATCGTATTTGCGATTCCGCTTGGATTCTACATTGATATACACTTCTTTGAAAAGGTAGGTCTTTTTTTTTTTTTTGGGGGGGGGCTTATTTTTGATTAATGTTCTTGCTGTTAGATATATGTTAATATTTATTATGTGAGTTGATTGCTGTTAGATATATGTTAATATTTATTATGTGAGTTAAAAAAGTTGCTGGCTTTTATCTGTGTGTGTATAATGCCTTTTAAAGAGGGGTCTCTCCATAGTGCTGTTTGTAATGTGTCCTATCCT